>NW_024734940.1:3405609-3428238 GCF_018991925.1 Homarus americanus | reverse complement strand
GTTGATGTGGTGTGCTGGTGGTGTGTGTGTTGCAGTGCGTTGAAGTGGTGTGTGTTAGGTGGTGCGGTGTTAGTGTGTGCTAGGCGGTGTGTGTTAGTGGTGTGCTGAAGTGGCGTGTGTTAGTGGTGCGTGCTGGTGCGCTGGATGTGGCGGCGTAAGACAGTGGTGCGTGCCAGTGGTGTGCGACAGCGGTGTGCGGCGGCGCAAGCCAGAGGCGCGTGCTGGTGGTGCGTCAGGCGGTGCGCTGGCGGCGTGCAGAGGCGGTGCGCTAGTGGTGCGTGCTGGCGGCGTGCGTTGTCGCGCGCGTCAGCGGCGTGCTGGCGGGTGCGTGCTGCTGGCGGTGTGGTTAGTGGCGTGTTAGGGTGGTGTTAGTGGTGCGTGTGCTGGCGGTGCGTGCTGCGGTGCGCGTTGCGCCCCCTATGTTGTTGTTGTTGCTTGGTTGCTGTTGTTGCTGTTGTGGTGGCGTGTGTTAGGCGGCGGCTGTGTTAGCGGTGTGCTGTCGCCCAGCGGTTGTTGTTGTTGTTGTTGTTGCTGCTGGTGGCGTGTTGGGGCGGTGCAGTGTGTTGGCGGTGCGTGCGGTGTGTGTTAGTGGCGTGCGTTAGTGGTGTGTGCTAGTGGTGTGTGTTAGGGTGCGTTGGTCGCAAGCCATGTGTGTTATTGTGCTGTTGTTGGTTATTGCTGGTTGCGTGTGAGTGGTGTGCGTTAGTGGTGCGTGTTAGTGGTGTGTGTTAGTGGTGCGTGTTAGCGGTGTGTGCTGGTGGTGTGTCGCTAGTGGTGTGCGTTAGTGGTGTGTTATGGCGTGCGTTAGTGGTGCGTGTCATGGCGTGCCGTTGTTGTTGCGTGCAGCTGTTGCGGTGTTAGTGCATGTGTTTAGCGGTGTGCGGTTGCGGTGCGGGTTGGTGGCGTGTGTTATGGTGTGTTAGCAGGTGTCGTTATGGTGTGTTGGTTGTTGCGTCGCTTTATTCGTGTCATTGCCTGTTTGGCGGTGTCAGGCGGCGTGGACTGGCGGCGTGTTTGGTGGTGTGTGCCAGCGGCGTGCTGAAGGCGTGCTTAGCGGTGCGGTTAGGCGGCGTGGCTGGCGGCGTGCTTGGTGGCGTGTGGTTGAAGTGGCGTGTTAGCGGCGTGCGGGCTGGTGGTGCGTAAGTTTAGTGGCGTGCGCGGCTATGGCGCGGTGGCTGGTTCGTCGCCCATGCTCATTGCTGTTGTTGCTTGCTTGGTATATTGCTGGCGTGGCTAGCGGCGTGTCAGCGTGCCAGTGGCGGCGTTAGTGGCGTGCTGGCGGTGTGTGGCGTGCGTTAGCAGGCTGGTGTGCGTGTTAGCGGTGCGTGGCTGCGGCGTGCGTATTGGTGGCGCAAGCTAGTGGCGTAATACGGCGCGTGTTTGCGTAAGGCGGTGTGTGTTGATGGCGTGCAGCAGGCGGCGTGTTTAGCGGTGTGGCAGGCGGCGTGTGGTTAGCGGTGCGGGGTAGTTATGGCGCAGGCTGCGGTGTGCGTTAGTGGCGGCCTGGTGGCGGCGTGTTATGGCGGTAATAGCGGTGCGGTGCCCGCTGCTTGCCCGGCAGGTTATGTCGCAGGCTTGCAAGAAGCTGCTTGCCGAGGCGGCGGCGGTGTGGCTGAGTGATAGGTGTGGCAAGTGGCTATGGTGTGTAAGTGGTGTGGCTATGGTGTCAGTGGTGCGTGCTTAGTGTGTGCGGCTAGTGGTGTGTGGCAGTGTGGCCTAGTGTGTGCCAGTGGGTGGCGGTGGGTTGGTGCAACAAGTGGCGTGTGGTGTCGTACAAAGTGTGCTAGCGGTGCGTTCAGTGGCGCGCCCAAGTGGTGCAATGCTTGCAGTCGCGTTGCCATGTTGCGTGCTTAAGCCAGGCGGCGTGCCATGGCAATGCCAAGCCAGCGGCGCAACACAAGTGTCAGCGGCAAATGCGGCGCTTGGAGTGTGAGCGGCGTGGTTGGCGGTTCTCGTTGGTGGCGTGCGGCTGGCGGTGCGTGCAATATCGGCGCCTGCTGCTGCTGCTCTGGTTGTTGCTTGCTCGTTTGCTGGTTGGTGTGTGTTGGTGGCGTTGTTAGTGGTGTGTGCTAGTGGTGTGTGTTAGTGGCGTGCGTTGATCGGTGTGTGGGGTTGGTGGTGTGTATGGTGTGTGCTGCGTGCGATGGTGTGCGCTGGTGGTGTGTGTTGCGGTGTGTGTTGGTGGTGTGTGCTGGTCGCCCATGTTGTTGTTGTTGTTGCTGGTGGTGTTGTTGGTGGTGTGTGCTGGTGGCGTGTGTTAGTGGTGCAGGTTGCGTGTGGTTATGGTGCGGTTAGTGGTTATGGTTGCATCCCGCCCATGTTGTTGCTATTCCGTTTGCTGGTGGCGGTTAGTGGCGTGTGTTAGTGGTGGCAGGCTGCGGCTTTGGTGGTGTGCGTTAGTGGTGGCGGCGGTTGATGGCGTGCAAATATCGTCCTGATGTCGGTTGCTGTTGTTGCTGTTATTAGTGGTGCTGCTGGTCGGCCCATGCCGTTGTTGCGGTTGTTGCTGCTGGTGCGCTAGTGGCGTGTGTTAGTGGTGTGGTGTTAGTCGCTGCTTGCTTGTTGCTGCTGGCTGTGTGCTGGTGGTGTGCTGTCGTCCGCCCATGTTGTTGCTGCTGGTTGCTGGTGGTGGTGTTGGTGGTGTGCGGTTAAAGTGGTGTGTTAGCCAGGTGGTGTGTGCTAGTGGTGTGTTAGTGGTGTGTTATGGTGCGTGCCCTGCCGGTCGTCTAGTTTTGCTTTTGTTGGTGTGCTTGTTAGCGGTGCGGCAGTGCCAGTGGTGTTAGTGGTGCAGGCTACCGCCCCCATGCTTGTTGCTTGCGTTATTGCTGGTTGGTGGTGTGTGCTTGGTGGTGTGTGTTATGGTGTGTCTGCTGGCCCGCCCCACGTTATTTGCTTGGTTTGTTTGTAGCTGGTGCGGATTAGTGGTGTGTGTTATGGTGTGTGTTAGTGGTGTGTGTTGGTGGTGTGTGTTAGTGTGTGTTAGCGTGGTGCGTGTTTAGTGGTGTGTTGGTGGTGTGTGTTAGTGGTGCGGGTTGCCTGCCTGCCTTATGTTGTTGTTGCTGTTGTTGGTTGCTGGTGGTGCGTGTGTGTTAGTGGTGTGTGCTGGTGGTGCGTCTGGTCGCCCATGCGTTGTTGCTTGTTGTTGCGGTGCGTGTTTAGTGGTGTGTTGGTGGTGTGTAGTGGTTATGGTGCGTAGGTGGTGTGTGTTGGTGGTGTGCGGTTAGTGGTGTGTGTGGTTATGGTGTGTGTTAGTGGTGCGTGTTAGGTGCGTGTTGGTGGTGTGTTAGTGGCGTGTGCTGGTAGCAGTGGTGTGTGGTTGGTGGCGTGTGTTGGTGGTGTGTGTTAGTGGTGTGTGTTGGTGGTGTGTTGGTGGTGTGTGGTTGGTGGGTGTTAGTGGTGTGTTGGTGGTGTCTGGTCGTCTGTCGCCCATGCTTTGTTGTTGGTTGGTGTGCTAGTGGTGTGTGCTGGCGGTGTCTGGTGCCCGTGCCTCGTTGCCGTTGTTGTTAGGTGTGTTAGGCGGTGTGTTAGTGGTGGTGGCTGGTGGTGTGCGGGTTGCGGTGTGGCTGGTGGTGTGTGTGTGTTAGCGGTGCGTGCTTAGTGGTGTGTGTTAGTGGCGGTGTTAGTGGCGGTTGGTGGTGCGTTAGCGTGTGTGTGCTGGTGGTGCAAGCAGTGGTGCTGGTGTGGTGTGTGGCTGGTGGCGTGTGTTAGTGGTGTGTGGTTGGTGGTGTGTGCTGCGGTGTGTTGGTGGTGTGTGTGTTAGTGGTGTGTGGTTGGTGGTGTCTGTCGTCGTCGCCCATGTTGTTGGTGTGTTAGTGGTGTGTGTGCTTGGTGGTGGCCTGGTGCCGTCGCCCAGTTGTTGTTGTTGTTGTTAGCGGCGTAACAGGCGGTGCTTAGCGGTGTGCTGGCAGGTTGGTGGTGCGGGCTGGTGTTGAGTGGTGTGGGTTGGTGGTGTGGCTGGTGGTGCGTACAGGTGCTGGCGTGTGGTTAGTGGTGCAAGGGGTTGGTGGTGCGGGTTGGTGGTGCGTAATAGGGTGGTTAGCGGTGTGCTGGTGGTGTGTGTCAGGCGGCGTGCGTGTTAGGCGGTGCGGCTGGTGGCGTGGCTGGTGTGTTGAAGGGTGTGTTGCGGTTGCTGGTGGCGTGCAGGTGGGTCGTGGTGTGTCAGGCGGTGCGTTTAGGCGGTGTGCGCTGGTGGTGTGTTAGTGGTGCGTGGCTGGTGGTGCAGTGCTGGTGGCGTGTGGCTGGTGGTGTGTGCTGCGGCTGGCGGTAATTGTGTGGTGTTAGTGGCTTTGCGGTGTGTGGGTTTAGCGGTGCAGCTGGCGTGGCTATGGCGTGGCTGGTGGTGGGTTATGGCGGTTGGTGGTGTGTGCTGGTGGTGTGTGTTAGTGGTGTGTGTTAGTGGTGTGGTTGGTGTGTTAGTGGTGTGCTGGTGGTGTGTTGGTGGTGCGTGCTTGGTGGTGTGTGCTGGCAGGTGTGCTGGCGGCGTGTGCGGTGCTGGTGGTGTAGTTAGTGGTGTGTGTTAGTGGTGTGTGTTGGTGGTGTGTTTAGTGGTGTGTTGGCGGGTGTGTGTTGGTGGTGTGTGTTGGTGGTGTGTGTTGGTGTGTGTTGGTGGTGTGTGTTGGTGGTGTGTTAGTGGTGTGTTAGTGGTGTGTGTTGGTGGTGTCTGTCGTCGTCGCCCATGTTGTTGTTGCTGCTGTTGTGGTGTGTTAGTGGTGTGTTGGTGGTGTGTGTTAGTGGTGTGTGCTAGTGGTGTGTGTTGGTGGTGTGTGTTGGTGGTGTGTGTGTTAGTGGTGTGTTAGTGGTGTGTGTTAGTGGTGTGTGTTAGTGGTGTGTGTTGGTGGTGTGTGTTAGTGGTGTGTGTTGGTGGTGTGTTGGTGGTGTGTGTGTTATGGTGTGTTGGTGGTGTGTGTTAGTAGGTGTGTTGGTGGTGTGTGTTAGTGTGTGTGTTAGTGGTGTGTGTTAGTGGTGTGTGTTAGTGGTGTGTGTTAGTGGTGTGTGTTAGTGGTGTGTGTTAGTGGTGTGTGCTGGTGGTGTGTTAGTGGTTGGTGTGTTAGTGGTGTGTGGCTGGTGGTGTGTTGGTGTGTGTTAGGTGGGTGTGTTGGTGTGTGTGTTGGTGGTGTGTGTTGGTGGTGTGAGTGGTGTGTTATGGTGTGTTGGTGGTGTGTGTTAGTGGTGTGCTGGTGGTGTGTGTTGGTGGTGTGTGTTAGTGGTGTGTGTTGGTGGTGTGTGTTAGTGGTGTGTGTTGGTGGTGTCTGCCTGTCGTCGCCTATGTTGTTGTTGTTGTTGGTGGTGTGTGTTGGTGGTGTGTGTTAGTGGTGTGTTGGTGGTGTGTGTTAGGTGGTGTGTGTTAGTGGTGTGTGTGTTGGTGGTGTGTGTTAGGTGGTGTGTGTTAGTGTGTGTTGGTGTGGTGTGTGCTGGTGGTGTGTGTTGGTGGTGTGTGTTGGTGGTGTGTTAGTGGTGTGTGTTAGTGGTGTGTGTTGGTGGTGTGTCGGTGTGTTAGTGGTGTGTGTTAGTGGTGTGTGTTGGTGGTGTGTGTGTTGGTGGTGTGTGTTAGTGGTGTGTGTTAGTGGTGTGTGCTGGTGGTGTGTGTTGGTGGTGTGTGTGTTGGTGGTGTGTGTTGGTGGTGTGTGTTAGTGGTGTTGGTGGTGTGTTGGTGTGTGTTGGTGGTGTCTGTCGTCGCCGCCCATGTTGTTGTTGTTGTTGTTAGTGGTGTGTTAGTGGTGTGCGTTATGGTGTGTTAGTGGTGTGTTAGTGGTGTGTTGGTGGTGTGTGTTAGTGTGTGTGTTAGTGGTGTGTTAGTGGTGTGTGTTGGTGGTGTGTGTTAGTGGTGTGTGTTAGTGTGTGTGTTAGTGTGTGTGTTGGTGGTGTGTGTTGGTGGTGTGTTAGTGGTGTGTTAGTGGTGTGTGTTAGTGGGTGGTGTGTTAGTGGTGTGTGTTAGTGGTGTGTGTGTTAGTGGTGTGTTAGTGGTGTGTGTTAGTGGTGTGTGTTGGTGGTGTGTGTGTTAGTGGTGTGTGGCAGTGGTGTGTTGGTGGTGTGTTGGTGTGTTAGTGTGTTGGTGGTGTGTGTTAGTGGTGTGTGTTAGTGGTGTGTGTTGGTGGTGTGTGCTGGTGTGCCAGTGTGTGTTGGTGGTGTGTGTTGGTGGTGTGTGCTGGTGGTGTGTGTTAGCGGTGTGTGCTGGTGGTGTGTGTTAGTGGTGTGTGTTAGTGGTGTGTGGTGTGTTAGTGGCGGTGTGCTGGGTGTGTGTTATGGTGTGCGTTGGTGGTGGCTGGTCGATGTTGCTGGTTGTTGTTGTTGTTGGTGGTGTGTGTTATGGTGTGTGCTGGTCGTCGCCCATGTTGCTGTTTTTTGTTGTTGCTGGTTGCTGGTGGTGTGGGTGTGTTAGTGGTGTGTTGGTGTGTGCTGGTGGTGTGTGTTGGTGGTGTGTGTTGGTGGTGTGTGTTGGTGGTGTGTGTTAGTGGTGTGTGTGCTGGTGGTGTGTTATGGTGTGTGTGCGGCGTGTGTTAGTGGTGTGTGCTGGTGGTGTGTGTTAGTGTGTGTTGGTGGTGTGTGTTAGTGGTGTGTGCTAGTGGTGTGTGGGCAGTGGTGTGTTGGTGGTGTGTTAGGTGGTGTGTTGTTGGTGGTGTGTGTTAGTGGTGTGTGGTGTGTGTTAGTGGTGTGTTGGTGGTGTGTGTGTTAGTGGTGTGTGCTGGTGTGTGTTAGTGGTGTGTGTTGGTGGTGTGTGCTGGTGGTGGGTTAGTGGTGTGTGTTGCGGTGTGTGCTGGTGGTGTGTGTTGGTGGTGTGGTGTGTGTTAGTGGTGTGTGCTTGTCGTCGCCCCATGTTGTTGTTGTTGTTGTTGTGTGTGTTAGTGGTGTGTGTTAGGTGGTGTGTTAGTGGTGTGTTGTGAGGTGGTGTGTGTTGGTGGTGTGTGTTAGTGGTGTGTGTTAGTGGTGTGTGTGTTGGTGGTGTGTGTGTTGGTGGTGTGTGTTGGTGGTGTGTGTTATGGTGTGTGTTGGTGTTGGTGGTGTGTGTTAGTGTGTGTGTTGGTGTGTTGGTGGTGTGTGTTAGTGGTGTGTGTTAGTGGTGTGTGTTGGTGGTGTGTGCTGGTGGTGTGTGTTGGTGGTGTGTTGGTGTGTGTTATGGTGTGTTAGTGGTGTGTGTTGGTGGTGTGTGTTGGTGGTGTGTGTTAGTGGTGTGTGTTAGTGGTGTGTGTTGGTGGTGTGTGTCGTCGTCGCCCTATGTTGTTGTTGTTGTTGTTGTTGTTGTTGGTGGTGTGTTAGTGGTGTGTGTTAGTGGTGTGTGTTGGTGGTGTGTGTTAGTGGTGTGTGTTAGTGGTGTGTTAGTGGTGTTAGTGGTGTGTTTGTTATTGTGCTAATTGTTGTAGGGCTGATAGCCTATGTGGGGTGTAGCCTGATGGACAGGCTACTAAGGCGAAACCCAACAAACTGGGCTATCGGCAGTCCATTGCACTCTCTCCCAGTCGTTGCAACACTTGCACCACTGGATTTTTCAAACTCAAAAAAAACAATTCGCCTCCGTATGACACACCCTAAATTGTGTTAGTGTTGTATTTGTGGTGTGTGTTCGTGGTGTGTATTAGTGGTGCGTTAGTGATGTGTTAGTGGTGCATGCTAGTGGCGTAATAGCAGTGTGTGTTAGTGGTGTGTTAGATGGTGTATTTTTGGTGTGTGTTAGTGGTGTATTGGTGGTGTGTGTTAGTGGTGTATTAATAGTGTGTATTATATGTGTATTAGTGGTGTATTAGTGGTGTGTGTTAGTGGTGTATTTGTGATGTGTGTCAGTGGTGTGTATTAGTGGTGTATTAGTGGTGTGTGTTAGTGGTGTATTATGATGTGTGTTTGTGGTGTATTGGTGGTGTGTGTTAGTGGTGTGTATTAGTGGTGCATTAGTGGTGTGTGTTAGTAGTGTGTTAGTGGTGTGTGTTAGTGGTGTATTAGTGGTGTTTGTTAGTGTTGTATTAGTGGCGTGTGTTATTTGTGTATTAGTGGTGTATTAGTGGTGTGTGTTAGTGGTGTAGTGGTGTGTGTGTTGGTGGTGTGTTAGTGATGTGTGTTAGTGGTGTATAAGTGGTGTGTGTTAGTGGTGTATTCATTGTGTGTGTTGGTGGTGTATTAGTGATGTGTTAGTGGTGTATTAGTGTGTGTGTTAGTGGTGTATTAGTGGTGTGTGTTAGTGCTGTGTATTAGTGGTGTGTTAGTGGTGTGTTAGTGGTGCATGTTAGTGGCGTATTAGCAGCATGTGTTAGTATTGTGTTAGCTGGTGTATTTTGGTGTGTGTTAGTGGTGTGGTGGTGTGTGTTGGTGGTGTTATTAGTGGTGTGTGTTATTTGTGTATTAGTGGTGTGTTAGTGGTGTGTGTTAGTGGTGTACTGGTGGTGTGTGTTAGTGGTGTGTATTAGTGGTGCATCAGTGGTTTGTGTTAGTGGTGTGTGTTAGTGGTGTATTTGGTGTGTGTTAGTGGTGTATTTGGTGTGTTAGTGGTGTTAGTGGTGCATGTTAGTGGCGTATTAGCAGTGTGTGTTAGTATTGTGTTAGATGGTGTATTTTGGTGTGTGTTAGTGGTGTAATGGTGGTGTGTGTTAGTGGTGTATTAGTGGTGTGTGTTATTTGTGTATTAGTGGTGTATTAGTGGTTTGTGTTAGTGGTGTACTGATGGTGTGTGTTAGTGGTGTGTTTATTAGTGGTGCATTAGTGGTGTGTGTTAGTGGTGTGTTAGTGGTGTGTGTTAGTGGTGTATTAGTGGTGTTTGTTAGTGTTGTTAGTGGTGTGTGTTAGTGGTGTGTGTTAGTGGTGTGTGTTAGTGGTGTGTATTAGTGGTGTATTAGTGGTGTGTTAGTATTGTATATGTGGTGTGTGTTCGTGGTTTATGTTAGTGATGTGTGTTAGTAGTGTATTAGTGGTGTGTGTTAGTGGTGTATTAGTGGTGTGTGTTAGTGGTGTGTATTAGTGGTGTGTTAGTGGTGTGTTAGTGGTGCATGCTAGTGGCGTATTATTATTGTGTGTTAGTGGTGTGTTAGATGGTGTATTTTTGGTGTGTTTTAGTGGTGTGTTGGTGGTATGTGTTAGTGGTTTATTAGTGGTGTGTGTTAGTGTTGTAGTAGTGGTGTGTGTTAGTGGTGTGTATTAGTGGTGTATTAGTGGTGTGTGTTAGTGGTGTATTATGGTGTGTGTTAGTGGTGTATTGGTGGTGTGTGTTAGTGGTGTGTATTATTGGTGCATTAGTGGTGTGTTAGTGGTGTGTTAGTGGCGTGTGTTAGTGTTGTATTAGCGGTGTGCTTTAGTGGTGTGTATTAATGGTGTATTAGTGGTGTTTGTTAGTGGTGTTTTAGTGGTGTGTGTTAGTGGTGCATTGGTGGTGTGTGTTAGTTGTGTGTTAGTGGTGTAATATTGGTGTGTGTTAGTTTTTTATTAGTGGTGTGTGTGTTAGTGGTGTTTTAGTGGTGTGTATTACTGGTGTATTAGAGGTGTGTGTTAGTGGTGATGTAATTGTTTGTTAGTGGAGTGTAGTAATGTATTAGTGGTGTGTAGGGGATGTGTTAATGGTGTGTTAGTTGTGTATTTATGGTGTGTGTTAGTGGTGTGTTAGTGGTGTGAGTTATTTGGGTATTCCTGGTGTATTAGTGGTGTGTGTTAGTGGTGTATTAGTGCTGTGTGTTAGTGGTGTATATTAGTGGTGTATGAGTGGTGTGTGTTAGTGGTGTATTATGGTGTGTGTTTGTGGTGTATTGGTGGTGTGTGTTAGTGGTGTGTATTAGTGGTGCATTAGTGGTGTGTGTTAGTGGTGTGTGTTAGTGGTGTCTTAGTGGTGCTTATTAGTGTTGTATTAGTGGTGTGTGTTAGTGGTGTGCATTAGTGGTGTGTTAGTGATGTGTTAGTGGTGCATGCTAGTGGCGTATTAGCAGTGTGTGTTAGTGGTGTGTTAGATGGTGTAGTTTTGGTGTGTGTTAGTGGTGTATTGGTGGTGTGTGTGGTGGTGTATTAGTGGTGTGTTAGTGATGTGTTTGTGGTGCATGCTAGTGTATTAGCAGTGTGTGTTAGTGGTGTGTTAGATGGTGTATTTGTGTTAGTGGTGTATTGGTGTGTGTTAGTGGTGTATTAGTGGTGTGTATTATTTGTGTATTAGTGGTGTATTAGTGGTGTGTGTTAGTGGTGTGTGTTAGTGGTGTGTATTAGTGGTGTATTAGTGGTGTTTGTTAGTGGTGTATTATGGTGTGTGTTAGTGGTGTATTATGGTGTGTGTTAGTGGTGTATTGGTGGTGTGTGTTAGTGGTGTATTGGTGGTGTGTGTTAGTTGTGTGTTAGTGGTGTAATAGTGGTGTGTGTTAGTTTTGTATTAGTGGTGTGTGTGTTAGTGGTGTTTTAGTGGTGTGTATTAGTGTATTAGTGGTGTATTAGCCGGATTTGGTAAAACGTTACTCTGATCACCTACGTGATATAGGTAGTCCCCATTATAGGTTCACGGCGCCATAAGCTCGTTGAACAGGCTTTGTTTGAAATATAACATAGTCTAGGACTGCTTTTAGTATCCTGGTGGTCCAGCAGTTAGCGTTCCTCGGTCACAGTCATGGGCTCGTGGGCCATGGGTTCGAATCCTGGTGGGTTGAGGTGTTGATTGTATGTAGAAGTCCGCGTGTTTATTGGGTCTAATGAAATATATATGGATCCTCGTGTTTCGAAGCCGATTTTGGTAAAACGTTACTCTGACCACCTACGTGATACGGGTGGTCCCCATTAGAGGTTCACGGCGCCATAAGCTCGTTGAACAGGCTTTGTGCGAAATATAACAGAGTCTAGGACTGCTTTTAGTATCCTGGTGGTCCAGTGGTTACCGTTCCCCGGTCACAGTCATGGGCTCGTTGGCCGTGGGTTCGAATCCTGGCGGGTTGAAGTGTTGATTGTATGTAGAAAACCGCGTGTTTATTGGGCTAATGAAATATATATGGATCCTCGTGTTTCGAAGCCGGATTTGGTAAAACGTTACTCTGACCACCTACGTGATACGGGTAGTCCCCATTAGAGGTTCACGGCGCCATAAGCTCGTTGAACAGGCTTTGTGTGAAATATAACAGAGTCTAGGACTGCTTTTATTATCCTGGTGGTCCAGTGGTTAACGTTCCCCGGTCACAGCCATGGGCTCGTGGGCCGTGGGTTCGAATCCTGGCGGGTTGAGGTGTTGATTGTATATATATATATATATATATATATATATATATATATAAAATGGAGAAAAAACTATTTGGATTTTGACAGCTTAACCCACAAACTAGTTCCTAAACTAGTTATATAAGATGGCAGCGAAGTTCTTACCCAGCAAGAATTAGCCGAAAATTTCCTGAGTGACTCTGATAATTCTGACGTACTCATATCACCTGTCGCAACTACAGATTTGCAAGAAACACAGGCGCGTTTTCAAAAAAACACTTCTGTTGAGAGTAGCGAGTATTTAAATGATCATTCATTTGACGACTTAAACCTTAGAAACTTTAGGTCTGGTAGTGCGTTCGACATATCACCTTATCACGATCCAGTTCCTTCTTTGCCTACAGTCTCACAGTGTGTCAGAGAATCTTCCTTTACCCCCCGCACCCACTAATCTTTCAGTTAAGCCTAAGCTGTGTAACAATTCACCAACGATGGCTACATCTAATACCGGCATGAAATCTAACCCTTCTAATTATAATCAGGTTTTACCGCGCAGCTACCAAGTTCGCGATTTTACATCGGAAGAGGACTACCGTGTAACTACATTAATAAGAGCATGTAAAGATACAATGAAAAATGTCAGAATAACGGGGGATGAAGAAAGAAAGTCTTTTGTCTGCGCTCATTTTAAGCAACATAGTTTTGCCAGCGAGCATTTAGACGCAAGTGGCCTTGCAGATCCTTCATATGACAAATTTAAGAGGGCACTAGCTTGTCTTTTTGAATTTTGAATACGCCAGGGTCATTTAAATTGGATGTTTAGATGTTTTACCACATCTCACGAGACACGAGATGCAGTAGGAAGAGAAGGAAAGAGGGAGAGAGGGGAGCGAGAGATGAGGGTTGTGTTTTGAAGCGTCAGCGAAAGGTCCATTAGATACTCGATAAGAGAATGAAATGTGGTGGCCAGATGTGGGTTTTTTAGCTATAGGATGGCAGTGTGTGAGATGCATTGAGCACACGAGGTGGCCTGATAACGTGTCTGGAGACGACTTCTAACCAATATCAAACAACTGTGCATCAGTGACCCACCTACAGAGTTTAGTGTACAGTGATAACTCAACCAAAATCGACTGCTACTGTTCTTACGCATGTCATAACAAAATATCCGTCACAAGTGAGTTTGAGGAATTGTATTCAGCCAACTTGGGAAGTTAATCACTTGATTGCTATTATTATTAGATGTGAGTTAAATACGAGGTATGGTGGATACTATTTGTATGTTTCGTATTTCCAGGCCTGATCGAATAAACATGGTCGTGTAATACTGGACGAATCTCATTCAAAATTCAACCTCACCCCAGTCAGGCCGTGAGCCATTACAAGATGGATTGACAGTCTTACGCGTGTGATTCACGCAGAAGATCCAATGAAAAGTGTCGCCATTGCTGGTGATGTCTGTCAAGACATCCTGGCTAATTTTAGTGGAACGCCTTGGTTCGACGCTAATGACAATATGTTGCGGGACAGTGTTGCAAAAGTAATTGAACTAATTAGATTTTTTTTGGCGGTCCGTGACTCTACACATAATCAAGCACATAATAATGATTATGCACCAACTGATTTGATTCTGGAGTACGCAAGTAAGATTGCTCCTAAGTCATCACGTACTCCTCTAGCAAGGACAGTAACACCTGTAGCACCAGTTCAGCCACTGGTTCCCAAAAACCCGACCAAGGCAAAACAACATTTAGTTTGCACGCATTGCAAAAAGAATGGTCATAAAGTTAACTATTGTTACCAGCTCCAGCGCAGTGGTGCCAAACCTAAAAATAAATCTACCCCTCAACTACGACCGTGACAAGAAGCACCTAATACATATGCAGCAGCTGCTCAAACTAAGTTTCCTTCAGGCCAGGCAGCTGACGTGTGGTGCGTATACCACGAATCTCCCAACCGACGATTTCAGGAGAAAGGGATGGATTTACCCCAGGTATCACGACACAGTAAGCCACGTCGTCGCTTTCACAAGAAGTCGGGGGAAGACCAACGCCAGTCCCATACTGACGTAGGTTAGGTACGCCAGTATCACCACATAACAACACTTCTGTTACAGCCTCATTAAAAGCGGCGTTGAACAAAGCAGAAGTGTTATCAGTTCCGGCGAGGGCTGGGTCAGTCAAGTTGACTTTAGACATTGATACGGGTGCATGTGCAAATGTAATTTCTTTGGCATCCTATCAAGAGTTACAACGTAGATCCCCTCACCGAGATTTTTAATTCAACCTACTGATACAAATCTTGCAGGAGTTTCCTGTACGCAGCTGGATATTGCAGGGTTGGTAACATTACCACTACGTTTTTCTAGACGTGATATATCCTTTTCTGCAGATATTTATGTAGTCCAAGACTTCAATTTAAGAACTGACGGGTTAATAGGACTACCAACTCTTAAAACTAACTTGAATAGATGTTCAGCCAAGCAAACATGCTATCACAATTAATGGTGTTTCCTTCAGTGCCATGCACAAGTATGTTCCATTGCTCTCTGCAAGGGTGAATGTGGATTCAGAGTCAAAGCGAGCCGAAGACCTCACCGACTCACTTCCCCAGAGTGAATATAGCAGCAAAAATTAGACGATCGTGCCTACAATTTTAACGGGTACTCTCTATTTTCAGGAAATCACCAGAGCCACTGTTAGCTTACCTGGCGTGTACAAGGGGACTGAAGTCTTGGTGGCTTAACAGACGTCCTAGTTCTCAACAGAACAGGCGCTCTAAGAATATTGAAAGAGGGTTGTTATTTGAGTAATTTTCTGGTTTAGCATAACCTTGTTGCACAACAGACTACGCACATCCCAATTGGTAGTGTTTCACCTTCAATTAAACACACATGACAGGAGATGATAGATCAAATATCACCGCATGGGTGTTTGATCATCCTCAAGGCAAGACTAAACTCGTAGATTTGCTTGCCGACTACAGAAACATTGTAGCTTTACCAGGGAAACAGCTAGGTCACAGAATTTAACCTCACATCACATCTCCAAAACAGGGCACAAACCCAATTTACATACCAGCTTACCACTACCACATAGCCAGTGCTGTAGTCCAGGACATGATTCCAGATATGTTAGATCAGAAAGTTATCACACTTTAAAAATCTCCTTTCATCAGTCCTATGTTTTTAGTGTCTAAGAAGAATTGAGGCTGGCGCCCAGTAATTGATTTTAGGTGCGTCAATGAAAATACTATACCAGATAGGTAATCAATGCCTGTCTTGAGTGATATTTGACAGCCCTGAGGCAAGGATAATGCTGTATTTAGCAAACCTTGATTTGCTTAGCGGATATTGGCAAATACCTCTTGATGAAAAATCTCGAGAGATTACTACTTTTAGTACTCTTCTGAGCCATTTTGAATTTCTGCGGATGCCTTTCGGTCTCAGAAATGCCTCACTGACCTTTCAAAGGATGATCAACACCATGTTCGCCGGGTTGATAGGCACCACAGTATGTGCCTACCTAGATGATCTCATCGTTGTCAGTAAGGATGTAAATACTCATATTGCCAAACTCCATGAAGTTATTTAAAAACTTTCTACAGCCGGAGTCTAAGTTAAACTTTCGAAATGTGAATTTTAAAATCCAGAATCCTATTACTTGGTCATGTAGTTGGCGGTGACGGCATTCATATAGTGGATGACAAAGTTAAGGCTGTTGCTCAGTTCCCACGTCCTACAACTGTTGATAAGGTGCGTAGTTTTCTTGTTTTATTTGGATATTAACGTTCTATTATTAGAGGCTATGCGACATTAGCTTCAACCTTGACTAAGCTACTTAGGATGGATGCAAATTTGTGTGGAATGCTGAACAAGAGGATAGTTTTATTGCATTGAAGACAGCCCCTATTTTAGCATTTCCTGACAACTCTCAAGAATTTAAGCTGTGTACCGACTCCTCAGGACATGGAATCTAGGCTGTACTTATGTAGGTGGACGCACGAGGAAAATTTAGAGTAATTGCTTTTGCCATTCGTAAACTTAATGATGCCGAAACAAGTTATTCAGTAACGCATCTAGAAACGTTAGCTATTGTTTCGGCAATGAAGAAGTTTAAAGACATAATTTTTTGTTATAAAATAACCATCTATAAAGATCACGTGGCAGTAACAGAACTGTTCCGCGGTAAAAATCTATCAGGCAGACGAGCACGCTGGTATCTGACCATTCAAGAATTCGGACCCGTGTTCAAGTATTTTTGGGGGCAAACTAATGTGGTTGCCGACGCTTTGTCCAGGAGCAATTAAGGGATGAACAACGACTTGATCCATTGTAGTCTACAGTCATTTTTGCTCTAGAGTCGGGGGAGGAGGCTAATCTTCCAAAGTTACCTCTTCCATTCAGTCAATCTGAACTACAACAATACATTCTCTGTCGCTCCAAGTAGACAACTGAGGGTATTGTTACACAAATCGTCATACCTGATACATTTCGTGACACGATTTAACGTTGTTCCACGATATTCTTCAAGTAGGTCACTCTGGGCGTGACAGATGCCTTGCGGAAATCAGAAAGAAATAATTCTGGACTATTATGAAAAAAGACCGAGCAGCATATTACTAAGTGTCTACCATGTGCTTTTAGCATAAGGGTACTACAATGTCACCGGATCCAATTCTACCATATCTTAAACCAGAACGTCCATTTGACACAGTCGCAATAGACTTGTTACAACTTCCGAGGAGTCATCATGGATCTTCGTATGTCCTAGTATGTGTGGATCATTTTCTTAGGTTTGTGATTTTAGTACCACTGAAGGATAAAACAGCTGAATCTGTGGCTTATGCCCTAGTGATGCACCTCATATGTCCTTTTACTACTCCCAAGGTTCTTCTCTCCGACAACGGATTAGAGTTCAAGAACCAACTTTAAGCACAAATATGTTGACAATACGACATCCAACAAAGCTCATAACAACTTATCATCCACAGGCAAATGGCCTCGTTGAAAGAAGCAATCATAAAATCCAAGAGACTCCTCGTCCAATAGTGAGTCAAATGCACAATGCACAGGAGGATTGGTTACATCAGGTCGTGTATAACCCCCTTAGTTTTTATATAAATTTCAGGGCAGTACATTAAGTTTATATAATCATATCACCCCCTGTAAATTTCCACTGGTTATGAGGTGACATGGTCACATCACGTGATGGGTAAGTTCCTTAAGGAGCGGCCCTAAGAATGCTAGGTCAGGACATAGAAGCCGGCTAATGCAGGCACTCTCACTCAACCCCTCACACCAACAGGGCGTATCTTAGAAGAGCTATTTAACATAGCCTCCATCCTCATTAACACTCATAGCTACAGTGATTAAGATATGGTGATATACACTTTGAACTGTTTATAATATGTTTGCTAAATAAATACAGAAAAGAATGTTGGGTTTTTGCTATTAAAAACCCTATATACATTTACATGTTCCAGCCCATTAACTCATCAAGAATCAACGGATTACAAAATTCCGGTATATATATATACAGTATATATATATATATATATATATATATATATATATATATATATATACTGTATATATACTGTATATATATATATTCTTCCAAAGTGTATTATAATATCCTATAGTGAGACGTTATACGTTGAGTGATTTTTATTTGTCATCCAAAGAGATGCACAAATTTCTTTTTCTCAATAAACATTAATGAGTTATTGATAACTTTTACCTATTGTGGCAAGTCGGCAACACCCCTGTATGGCAAGCGGCAAACCCGGTATGGTGGAGAAGAATCTATTGACGCATCATTCAACATCCTGTGAGCAAATACCCCCAGTAACAGTTCCATTCGGTCTTACAGTGTGCCACATAACTACGTGCTTTGAGGTTGTGTAACTCATGAACCTTACACCATTTAGATATCACAATTTTTTTAAACAGAGTGTTTCGGCTGTTCATGACTGCAGTTGTTTATTTCCCCACGTATACCCAGCAAGTCCGATATATACAGTACAGGGCTACCGTAGGTCTGGCACACTCATAAGAACCCTGACTCTTACCCGTGGTAGACGTTCCCAGTGAACCCAGCAGCTTTCCAGCCCTATAGTCAGCATCTTGGCTGATAGTGGACTCCCCGCCGTTGAAGTGAACTCAACCGTCGCCATTTTGAAGCTTCAGTCAGTTCCCACACACGGGAGACATCATCTGATCTACTATCAACACGGAGGACATTGACCACTGACCGAGACCTTGGCATCAGCTGTGACTGCATGAGGGACTACTTCACCTGACGACTCCCGTTTTCTGCATCGACTCAAGACTACATATATAGGTATTTTTAGGTTTACATTATATATATATATATATATATATATATATATATATATATATATATATATATATATATATATATATATATATACCCACAGTAATATTTTCTACAGCATACCATCACACGTTAGTCGTCTTGTAGGTCATATTCTCTTTCAATTTTCAATTTCAATTTCAATTGTTTATTCCTTGATAGAGGAAGCGGGATCCTAGTGCTGTCACTAGGTACCCCTGTACAATGACACCAGAATCATCTGGCAAGTGTGAAAAGTATATACAGTATAAATATTATAAAGGGGCTTACTAAAGCCTAAGGAAGGAAGGATGTTCCTTTAACACATAATCAATATTATTTACAAAATATCTGGCCAGTATTGGGAGGATCATCGTGTCTCCGTCAGGGGGTCGTGGAGTGGTGGTCCAGCAGGCGTCACGGAAGCGTTGTGTGTGGGCATATTCTCTTTTATAAGTTTCTTACTTATCTTTTATATAAATGTATAGATACTGAAGTAATTACTGGACAGTCCAGTATTAATTTTCTATTATTCATTTATTGATATTATATTCATTTTAGGGGTAAAATTATTTACTGTAAATAAAAGGCAAGAGTATTATTATTATATAATTTTTGATGTTGTTTATTTAAGTATTAATGGACGGTTTTTCTAAGTCATCGTCTTGGGACATTGCCAAATTAGCGGAGCATTATAATGGCAATTCAGATGCTGCTGATGATATTTATGTCACTACTGAACAAATAGTTACAGTAGACTCGCACGTACCATAGGCGCAATCCAAGCTAGACACTTCTGTCATGAATAGTGAAGATTTGATATTACAATCATTTGACGATTTAAACCGTAGAGCCCTAAGGTCAGGAGATAAGTATAATATGTCGCCTGATTACTGGCAGGTTGCTCTTTCTCCTACCTGGAAAGATAGTGTGTCAGAAAATTTTGTATTACCTCCTCCATTAACTGATCCTTCACGTAGCATTAATTTGAATAGCATGCTCCTTCTAACACCGGCATGTTTACTAACCCGTCTAACATTATTCCGGTGTTATCTCGTGATGATCTGTCTGCGATTTTACAGGGGAAGATGAATACCGGGTAACTACATTTATAATAGCATGTGAGGATACCATGAAAAATGTTCAGATCACAGGAGATGATGAGAAGAAAGCATTTGTTTGCTCTCATATCACACAAGGTAGTTTTGCAAGTGAACATTTGGACGCCAGTGGTCTTGCTGACCCGAAGTATGAAAATTTCAAAAAGGCTCTATTTGGTATATTTGAGTACGGGCCACAGGAAGGACATTTACATTGGTTGTTTAGGTTGATAGATCGTATGACAAGTGCGGTTCGGAAAGAAACTCCTATGAAGAGTGTCGCCATTGAAGGTGAAGTTTGTCATGATCTTGCTAATTTTGGTGGATCGCCGTGGTTTGGTGATGATGACAAAATTTTTACGAAGAATGTTTCGGAACTGATTGAACAAGTTAGTTTTCTTGTGACAGTCCGATACCCTAAATATTGTCGTGCACAGGATAATGAGTATGCACCAACTGATTTGATCAAAGAGTACGTAAATAAAATTGCTCCCAAGTCAGGTCGTACTCCACTGGTTAGGACAACTATACCTGTAGCACCAACGCAATAACGAGTTCCGAAGAACTCAGGTAACAAATTTAAGCAACCCTTAATCTGTACCTATTGCAAGAAGAAAAGTCATACAGGTGATTTTTGTTACCTGCTCCAGCGTGGTGATGTCAGTAATAAAAACGAGAGGTATCCAACCACCAACCAACGTCAAAGGTATGGATCACCCAAGACGTATTCAGCGGCTGCAAAGATTACGTCTGTGACAGAACAGAAAACTGATATGCGGTGTGAGTACCATCAGTCTGTCTCTCACAACACAGAAATGACCGTTCCACTATGAAAAGAGTTCGAAGCACAGTGACAGGATTACCCCAGGTAACACAGCAGCGTACAGCGCGTCGTTATCATTACAAGAAGTCGGTGAAAGACCAGCGCCAGTACAAGAACGGAGAAGGATAGGTACACCAGTACCAACACCCAAGAGCACTTCTGTGGCAGCCTCGTTAATAGCGGCACTCAACAAAGCAGAAGTTTTGTCCATTCCGGCGAGAGTTGGGTCTATCAAGTTGGCTTTGGATATTGATACGGGTGGGTGGGCAAATATATTAGCTTTGGCATCCTATTAAGAGTTACAACGTAGATTCCCTCACCGATATTTTTCTTTTCGACCGACTGACACCGATCTCGAAGGAGTTTCCGGGACGTAGCTGAACATTGCTGGGATGGTTACATTTCCGCTACGCTTTTCTAGATGTAGTATTTTCTTTTATGCAGATTTTCATATAGTCCAAGATTTTAGTTTTCCAGCTGACGGGTTAATAGGTCTCCAACTCTTAGTACAAATTTCATAGATGTTCGTCCAAGTAATAATTCTATTACAATGAATGGTGTTTCCTACAATGCTATGTGCAATTCTGCACCGTTGCTTTCCGCAAGGTTGAAAGGATCATCCACCATGCCCATTAAGAGGAAGGCGGATAGCGAGTCAAAGCGAGCTCAAGACCTCACAGACTCACTTTCCCAGCGTGATTATAGCAGCAACAGTTGGAAGATTGTACCTGCAGTGTTAACGTATATTCTCCACTTTCAGAATGAGGAAATCACCACAGCCACTGTTGTTTTACCTAACGTGTACAAGGGGACTGATGTAGTACGTCTTCCGGAAACGTGCAAGGTTAAACGCTTATCGAGTGAATCAACATTGAGCACGATTCGACCTGGTGGTTTAACAGACGTTCTAGATCTTAACAGAACAGGCGCTCTTAGAATATTGAAAGACGGATGTTATTTGAGTGATTTTCTAGTATATGAAAACAATGTTGCACCATAGCCTATGCAATTCCCAATTCGTAGTATTTCTTCTCCACTTGAACAAACTAGACACGAAAGGATAGATCAAATATCACCACATGCTAAGGTGATTGATCATCCTCAAGGCAAGACTTCATTCTAAGAGCTGCTTGCCGATTACAGAAACATTGTAGTTTTAACAGGGAAACAGTTGGGGCACAGAGATCTAACATCACATCACTTATCCTTAAAAGAGGGCACGAATCCAATTTACATACCAGCTTACCGACTACCACATAGCGTGCTGTAGTTCAGGACATGGCTCAGGTTATGTTGAATGAGAAGGTTGTCACGGATTCTAAGACTCCTTTCAATAGCCGTTTGTTTTTAGTTCCAAAGAAGGATGGCGGATGGCGGCCAGCTATTAATTTTAGGCGCGTCAATGAAAATACGATCCCGGAGAGGTACCCTATGCCTGTCTTGAATGATATTTTATAGTCCTTAGGCAAGGATAATGCTGTTTTTAGCAATTTAGATTTGTTTAGCGGGTATTGGCAAATACAGCTCGATGAAAAATCGTTATTGCTTATTGTACTCCTTTGGGCCCATTTGAATTTCTGTGGATGCCTTTTGGTCTCAGAAATGCCCCACTGACTTTTCAAAGGATGATCAACACCTTGTTTGCAGGATTGCTAGGTACCACAGTCTATGCTTACTTATCTAATATACTATAGGACTAGGCGTGTGTGTGTGTTTGCGTGTGTGTGTGTGAGTGTCTGTTCTGGGCAGCCGAAACGGTACAATCGTTTTTCATCAAACTTGGTGGAAAAATAAACAAAAATTCGTAGAGTGGAACAAACCTGGTCCCATGTCGACGGTTTCTTTAGGAAAGTATTAATTAACCATTTTATTTACGCTGGCAAAAGATGTCGGTGTACGCTGTCAGCCGGACAGCGGTTGCGCGCTAGCCATTAAGTTACAAGCGTTCAAACTTTCACGCCTTGGTAAACTGTGCCACCGGACTCGCCACCGACCACGGAACTCTGTCGTGGTACCTGGCTTGCCTCACTTGCCTGTCAGCTACGACTCACTGCACTGCAATAGCATTGGTCTGCCTATCAAATTCTTTTTTCGTTTTGCGTTCTTACATTTAATTTAATCTGTGCATTGGGCGTCCATCATTTCGAAGAGGAAGGTGTTATTGAGAGGGGCTCACCTCAACAAGGGAAAGGTCAGTGTTTTGCAAAAAAAGGTTCATTCAGCATTCATTAATATGGATCCGTTCGTGGAACATTGTGTTAATCGTTGACTGATAGATGGTGTCACATTTCCACTCATCATCGTATCCGTGATTTTCAGACCACCGAGGAGGTGGACAACCCGCTGGAGGGACCGAGTGGTTTACAACAACCCAGGCGGTGGGCTCCTGCCCTCGGCAGTGTCAGCTTCGGCGACTTCTCGGGCGACGGAGCTGCTTCATGTGTCGCCGACGCTGAGGAGCAAACGTCAGTCCTTGTCAGCTTAGCCACCTCAATTTGGCCAGGTTTGGGTTTATCATTATATATATATCGATTATTTCATTTCAAACTTTATTGTGACCAGGTTTAAGGTTAGGAGGAGCTTCCAGAATGTTCTGCATATCACTCTTCTGGCGTTATTGTTGTCAATTAATTGTTTACTCGATTTCTGCAGATCAATCGATTACCCTGTGAGAATAATATTTCATTAAATTACAATTTTCCTTTTAGCTTAAAAATGAAAATTTAATTGGAAATTTGTTTCAGTTTTTGGCTGGATTCGGGCGACCGTTGCGGCGAACTGGCACCACTATAAATTCAACGGTGGCGTCAAGATGGTGCAACATTGGGATGAAAATGCGTATTTTACGTCATTTTAATCTGAAGTTTTAAGATTTTTTAAGATGGATGGGGGAACTAATCGATTAGAGTTGCGTCTTTTGCATTTTGGCGCGCGCCTTATATGGTCAGGTTTGGGAGACCGTTGCGGCGAACTGTCAGCATTATATATTAAATGATGGCGCCAAGCGTTAGATGTGGAAACTAATCGATTCCTCAATTTCTAATCAATTATTTGCAAAATGTGTGACGTCTTGTACGTCATTTTAATCTGGAATTTGATGAGTTGTTGAGATGGGTGGGGATCGAATTCGATTATACTCAAGGTTGCGTCATTTGCATTTTGGCGCCAAGCAGTAGATTTGGACAGTTTTGGGTTTAGCACTATATATATATAT
>NW_024734940.1:3399251-3405510 GCF_018991925.1 Homarus americanus | reverse complement strand
CATAGAACTGATAAGTTGAGTACCCCAAAGCAGTGTCCTTTGCCCACGCTGTACGATATCTACACAGCAGACCTACCAGAACCAGCTCCCTACAGTGAATACATAAGTTTTGCAGACGATATCATACAAATCATCACATACCTCGGCAAATCAGTAGCAATAATGGCACAACATACTGCCAACGCAATCGAGAACATCAACCAGTACGAAAAAAAGTGGAAGATACAAACGAACACCAACAAGTTCAAAATAATACCAATCGCTAAAAGGAAAAAAGACCCCATTATAGTAGACAACAAAGTAATTCCATATGCCATGGAAGGCACTGTCCTAGGGCTGAAGATAACAACAAAAGGCTACAAAACATTCATCACCGAAAAACTTGCAAAAACCAGGATCATGGTAATTAAATTAAAACGCTTCAGAAGCCTGTCAGCAAAAAACAAGTTAAAGTTATATGGAGCCTTTGTCCAATCCCGACTAGTATATCCACCAATTCTCCTACATGCAATTAAACAAACATAAAAAACTGCAGACAATTCAAAACTTATCCCTAAGGGATGTATACAACATCAGATATCCTGATATAGTCACCAACCGTCAACTACACCAACGAGCGCAAATAGAACCCCTAAACGTGTACCTACACCAACAATCAAAAAGAATACGGGCAAAGTTAGAAGAAATAGAGGCAGGACCAATTATAGAATGGATGGAAGAGACAGAAGAAGGAAGAAGAGAACACTCGTGGTTCCCTCGCTGTAAAAGAAGAGCCCTAGAACCCACACCAACTCCACTCTATGGAAAGATGCAACGTTACCCCAGTGACAACCTTGGCAGCCCTACCACTTACAACATTAGATCATAAAAAGACGGGATGTTCTTAGCAGAAACTCAAGTACCTGCCCTAGACTCCCCACCATTGACTAGGACACAAGACCCGAAAATGTAAGGCATAAAATTGCAATATTTGCTAAACATACAAACACCTGACATAAATATAACACCTAAGACGAAAATTAGCTGAAACACAAACATGAGAAAACAGAAGCACTTGGGTTGAGCCCCAAGACCTAACATTCTACTACTATTTTCCAATTTCCTCGCTTTTCTTCTTGCACTATCCACCAACCCCAAGTCCCTCCAAATTCCACCATTATTCTTCAAGTCCAGTTCCCGCACCACCAATCTACGCACCAGCATGAAGATCTCTTCATACTTTACTTCACCCATCGATCGATCGATCGTAACATTAACAGACTGCTGGACCCGGAGCTGTGAAGACTTGCCTTTTCTGCTGCATGGTTGAGCAGTCTGCAGCTTCGTTGTGATTGGACACTCAATCCTAGTGATTGACCTCACCCAACATAGCGACTGTGCAATTACCATCTCAGATTGTGCGAGAAACATTCAAGCTTCTGAAAAACATACATTTGGGCTCCCCAAAATTTTGACTTATAGTCACAGGTAACCTGGGCGAAGAATCCGACGAGCCCGACGCCCATCCAAGAGGGGAGGGGGGGGGGGGCGGAGTCACCTCTCCCAGCGTGTGTTGTATTTGTTTGGGGATAATTAATTGGAAATAATTATCCCAAGTTGGGTAATGAACCCATGTATGAGTTGGTTTCAGTAATAACATGTTGTGTGTTGAGAGTGCATCTCATATATACTACCAACAGTTAGTAAGGGGACCATATGTAAGTTGGTCATGTATGTAATGAAATGTATCACCAGTAATGTGGGTGAAGTAAGTACCCACTTGGAATGGCAGTTGAGAGAGGCGAAGGAGTTGTCATGTAACTTTATGTAATGCAATGTAACACCAGTAAGGTTGTGTGCAGTAAGAGTATAGTATCTGAGTAATTTGCAGTTGAGTAAAGCCGAGGAGTTGCACCTTGGAGTTATATGTTAATGATATATTTTTTCCCCACTTTGATTTCACATTAATAAACCTGTTCTTAGAGTCTTTTAGGAGTGTTCATTTCCCGCAGTATTCCACCTTTATTTCCGTCCAAGTGACTTGATATCAGAATTACAATACCCATGTAAGTAGACCCTCGCCATGCTACCAAAGAACTGAGGTTATGTAGTAACCATTGAACTGAAGTAAGTAGAAAGAACAAGTGAAGTACAAGAACAATTGAAGGAAGTAAGATAAGAGAAGTATAAGTAAGAGTAAGAACAAGACAAGGGTGGCAGTGTGAAAAGTAAGAGTAACCGCTGCCCTTACACCAGCACTTACTACAAAGTTGCTAAGCTTGTTCCACTCGTTCACCACCCTATTTGTGAACCAGTTCCTTCCTATCTTCCTCCTAAACCTAAACTTATCCAACTTAAATCTGTTGTTACGAGTCCTATCCTGCTCGGACATTATAAGAACTTTATCTATATCACCTTCATTGATTCCTTTCACCCACTTCTATCATATCTCCCCGCACTCTTCGTCTTTCTAAGGAATGCAAGTTAGTTTCTTTAACCTATCTTGATATGGAAGGTTTCTAAGTCCCGGAATCATTTTCGTCATTCTTCGCTGCACCGACTCCAGTGAATTGATATCCATTCTATAATAAGGGCACCAGAACTGAACCGCATAATCGAGGTGCTGCCTGACTAGTGCAAGATATAGTTGCAATAAGTCCTCTACACTCTTATTACTTACACTTCTTATTTCGAACATTAACGCACTGTTTTCTAGGCCGTAGGTCCGGGCTTACAAGTACCCCTAAGTCTCTTTCACAAGTCGACTTCTCTAGGTTGATGTTGTTACGGCTGTATACATTGACAGTATTTGTTCTTCCAATATTCAGTATGCTGCACTTATTGGTGTTGAATTTCATTTGTCATTTTTCTGACCACTCCTGCAGTTTATTTAAATCCTCCTGCTGTGCGTTTGCATCCTGCCCTGAATTTATCTGCAGCCCTATTTTGATGTCATCCGCAAACTTGCTTATGTCACTGCTGTTCTCAGTATCTAGATCGTTTATGTATATTATGAACAAGAGTGGGCCCAGTACTGACCCCTGGGGAACCGCACTGGTTACATAGCCCCACTCAGATTTTGCACCATCTACGCTGACCCTCTGTGTTCTATCGGTGAGCCATGATTTTACCCCCCTCCCTCAGGTGTGTTTGGTGTTGGGAGTGGCGGCGGTTCCTCAGCAGGGGAGCGGCAGAGGACTGACTCAGGCCCCTCAAGCTCCCTTCGCACCCGGCTTTACCCAGGAGGTGAGTGGTGGTGATGATGGTGGTGGCGATAAAGTGGTGGTGATATAGTGGTGATAAGAACATAGGAACATAAGAATGGAGGAAACTACAGCGGGCCTATTGGCCCATACTGGGCAGTCCTGTTTACACCCAACCCCTATTGCTCATATAAGCATCCAACCTATGTTTGAAGCTATTTAGCATATTTGAGTTAATGATGATATTTGGTATCTTGTTCCATTCATCCACTACTCTGTTTCCAAACCATTGTTACGAGTTTGCTCCTGGTTGGATAGTTTGAGTACCTTTGTAATGTCTTTGTTTAGCCCTGACTTCCATTTATACACCTCTATCAGGTCACCCCTCGCTCTACGTCTCTCGAGGGAGTGCAAATTAAGATGCTTTAACCTGTCGCTATACTCAAGGTTCCTAATGTCCGGGATTAGGTTTGTCATTCTCCTCTGAATTCTTTCCAAGGATTCTATAGCCATTCTGTAATACAGTGACCGGAACGGAACTGTGTAATCCAGGTGTGGTCTCACAAGCTCAAGATACAGTTTTAGGATGACCTCGCTAGTCTTGTAACTAACACTCCTTTGTATGAATCCAAGTACTTTATTAGCCTTGTTACGAGCAAAAACACATTGTTTACTTGGCTTACGGTTCCTACTTATCATTACTCCTAGATCTCCCTTACAGTCTGATTTCTCTATGGCATCGTTGTTCATCGGGTATCTGGTTCCCCTGTTTACATCTCCTATACTGAGTACTTTACATTTGTCCACATTGCCTTTCATCTGCCATTTTTCAGACAATTCGATAAATTTGTCTAGATCTTCCTGTAGTTTTGCCGAGTCCTCGGCAGATTTAATAACACGTCCTCTTTTTGTGTCATCAGCAAATTTACTTATGTTGCTGTCTATGCCGATATCTATTTCGTTTATGTATATAATAAATAATAATGGTCCAAGTACTGAGCCTTGGGGAACTCCACTAGTGACGTTGCTCCAATGGGACTTAGTGCTGTTAATGCTCACTCGCTGTTTCCTGTCCTGTAACCACGCCCTAATCCATTTAAGGATATTACCTTTGATGCCATGTGCTTCTACCTTTCTAATTAGTCTTTTGCGGGGGACTCTGTCGAAGGTTTTGCTAAAGTCGAGATATACTACTATACTGCCAGATTCTGGGGTCACTAAGTCTAAGGGGATAACTTAACTCTAATCTTAATTTCTAAGGGTCGCTGCCACCAGACCCCCTCTGGACAGCATGTAGCTCGTTAGGTAGCGTGCAGAGTGGACTAGGCATTGGGTTAGGTTTTCTATTGACCAGATCGATAAGGGTAAAGAAGGGTGAAACCATAACATGTCTTAATTGATTTATTCCTTATAAAACATACTGGTAAAAAACATATACATGAATTGGCCTTCCTCAGAAGAACAACGAAAATGTGGTTACCCAGATGGGCCCCAGACTCTTGCATTGATGGCGTGTCATCCACCTACTTATTGCATAACAATCTGTGACCACCTTACCTCGGTCATTCCTTCTTACACTATCCTTTAACACATCAGACTGCTCCACCTGTATGGAATATAGCACCGTCGGTTATCATACATAGTAGCACCATCTCAACACACATGTTACACTCCATACCTGCAAGTATGGGACTCCTTGTGACTTTTAGATATACACAACAGGCACCTCGTTTGCACACCGCCCTCGGTGGGTAAAGACGAGGGCTTCACCTAGAGACATACCAGCACTATTTCTACGCCTGGTATTATAGGTCATTCCAAGTGACGACCGCAGAGTTTCTCACGGTCTCCTTATTTGTGACTTTTCATTTGGAGTGGTGTGCTGGAAATCCACAGGTTCACAGTGGATTGGCATAGCGGGGAGTAGTCACCACCTGTCGTGACGCTCAAAGGGATAATGGCGGCCGGGCGGCAAGGCACTCCAACCGCATGGAACCTGAGGTAACGGTAGAACGAGGAAGACTGAGAAATAATGCCTGACGGGCGGTTATCCCACCCCCTAACACATTCTTATTACACTTATATATCCGGCAAAGCTTTAAACTGTAATAACTTCTATATATAAACCTTAATTATAGGGCGGGATATAGCCCGCTAGGACACTGACCTGAGGTGACGGTAGAACGGGGAATACTGAGGGCATTGCCCAGCCGCTCCTCATCACGTAGGCCTACAGTTTCCAGTCTTTAATTTTCACTTTTGTTTCTTATGGTTCTCACCTGAAAACTTTTCGGTATATTGTTACTCATGCCTTATAAACACATATTTTAATCCTAAATTACACACTAAGGTAAGGTCTTGGTTTGCTAGTTCATGGGTAAATTCATGGGGTTATAATATCAACGTGGCACCCGAGGCGGGTACATGACGCTCCTTGAAACAAAGGCTGAATGTTCATGGCGGGGGTGTATCAACTTCACTTAAAACTGTAATGAGGGATCCTCCTCTCACACATTGCACTATTTGAATACAGACATAAGATTCTCTGATCACTGTACCTGTCGTGGGCATATGTCACGTGAGGATACGAGGTGTATTAAGTCCATACCAACGCATACAAGATATTTCTTTTCAAGTATAGTTTCTTGGTCACTTCCAACACCTCACATAGTTCTGATACATTTATCCTTTTTCCAGATCATTGTTCTCATGTATTTTCATATGATATCTGTGGAAGTTATGTTCGCTACACGCTCACAGACGTAAATAGTATGACCTTCAAACCCTGATCCACACTTTGTCCTACAGTACACTAGTCCGGCTCAACTGGACTTTAGCATTCATCTTATGGATACCCTGAGTTCTCCTTAATGCTATGAATACATACAATTAATATGATATAACTGTACCTGGGTACAATACAACACATGGTCTAGTAACATTGAGAAGGTGAGTTATCCTTTATCAATGTTTCTCGTTTTCTGAGGTTCTACAAGAGCGGTGGATTTGAATGTTATATAGCGTAATATGAATTAAATGGGTTTTTTAGGAATGACTATGATGTGCGCAGTACACTA
>NW_024734940.1:3272999-3399151 GCF_018991925.1 Homarus americanus | reverse complement strand
GTTTCTCTCAACTGTACAAGGTCACAGTTGGCTCACTCCCTTCCGCTTTTGCGGGTACCTGTAATTTTCAGAACTATCTGAGGTAAACTAATGGTCACACACTGGACAAGTGAGTCTAGGTCTCTAGGAGATACCTAGAAGGCATTTTCCCTCACTTAGTAGGGTGTGATCAACACCATTCCTCAGACTGATATTATCTTGACGTGTGGTTTAATGGACTAAATAATTTTGATAATATTGGTTTTGAATGTTTTATTGCCATTAGGAAGGTGGAACTTCAAGTGATACTATTGATTTGATTCTTTTAATGCCTCTAATTGTTCTTCTTCATAATTCTGATCTCAGGTATAACCTTGTTCCCCAAGTAGTATTTAAGTTAAGGTTAGGAAGATGTACATCTGTTGGGGTGCTATAATCTTGTTAAGCCCTTAAGGCCTATTCTGTAGAGTATTTTCTTATTTTTATTCACTAGCTAAATGATATTATTTTGTGAAAGCCCTTAAAAGGCCTTTGATCATGTGTGCAATAACATTTCTTAATACTTCCATTTCATTGTTGCCTGTGTTTCCTAATAATTTCATAGAACTTTATAACTTTTATTCCCAGAGTAGTGTTTTAGGTTTAAGTTAAAGATGTATGCTAGGTTTTATTTGATTATTAATTAAGTGTTGGAGGAATATAAATTCATCTAATTTACAATTAATGTCTTCTAATCACAGACATACTTCTAGGTCACAGACAGTTCATTTGTGTGATAGCGATTTAGTGTTCTTGTGCTGGTTTTGAAAGTTTTCTCAAGAATATAATTAATTTTTAATAAACTAATTCCGGATTGTATATATATATATATATATATATATATATTATATATATATATATATATATATATATATATATATATATATATATATATATATATATATATATATATATATATATATATATATATATATATATATATATATATATATATATATATATATATATATATATATATATATATATCGATTATTTAATTTCCAAATTTATTGTGACCAGGTTAAAGGTTAGGTGCAGCTTCCAGAATGTTCTGTGTATTACGCTACTGGCGTTATTGTTGTCAATTAATTGTTTACTCGATTTCTGCAGATCAATTGATTACCCTGTGAGAATAATATTTCATTAACTTACAATTTTCCATTTAACTTGAGTTTAAAAATTTAATGGTAAATTTAACCTTTCGCTTGAGTCTGACCTCTACGAATAGTCCGTTTTCACATCACTTTTATCAAAAGTTTGAGTAGTTTATTCAAGGGATTTATTTTGTTTCAGTATGAACCACCAATGACTCGGCGAGCTTCTCGAACGCTGGCTAATCTATCTGTGCCAGCCGAGAGCCTCGCAGAACGACGGAAAGAAGAGCGCGAGCTGGAGTCTCAGCGCGAGCGACGCCAGCGCCAGTCGACTGACTCCCAGTCTAAGGCACTGGCCCGCCAGCAGGAGACCGAGGAGTAGGTGGTCGACCGTCGACGGAAGGATGCGGCATCGACAGCGCGAGCCCGCGAAGCCGAGCGCCGTGCTCGACTCCGGCGGGAGCTGCCGCAGCGCCGCGCGCTGTTCTATGATGCGTCGGCCTACAATGCTCCGCAGGAGCTCCGCATCGGCTCCAAAGACAGAATTTGTCAATTCTACGTCGGGCTGAAGTGGCATGGCGAGTCGGCAGGCGTGTGCTGCTGCAGCGGCACTGTCATCATCAGCCGACTGCATCCTCCGCCCTACCTGCAGCACCTCTGGACATCTGAGGACGCGCAGGCACGCCACTTCAGAGAGAACATAAGTGTGTACAACATGGCCTTCCAGATAGCGTCCAAGGGATGCGACATGGTCAGGCTGCCAAGGTAGAACCCTTGTTTCACCATCGCCAACGGGAACGTGTGCCACCTGATGGGCAGTCTCCTGCCCGAGGCAGGTCAGCCTGCCAAGTTCGCCCCGATCTACTACCTCGACCAGCAGGTGGAGGCTCGCCAGGCGGTGTTCAACTCGTTGGATCGTTGTGTGCTGAATGGCATGCAGGACATGTTCGAACGTCACAACACCTACGTTCAGTCTCTGCGGCCAGCCATTGACGCCGTCAACCAAGTTCCTGCCAACGCGCGACTGGTGCTGACCAATAAGCACCGTCCCCCGATTGAGCACGAGCTTGCTTCAACCTACCAACATCCCGGGAGATCGCCGTTCTGATGCCCAGCGAGCCGGTCCATCTGCGCGACATCGTGCTGCGCTACCGCGACAACCAGCCTCAGCGTATCTCCAAGCTGCACCGCAGCTATGAGCTGAGCTGCTGACGTACTCGTTGCTGGAGCCTCACTGTGCAAACGGCTGGCAACTGGAGCTGAAGGAGGATGAAGGTGTACTACAAGTACAGCATGCGCAGCCGCGTCGGTGACTTCAACCTGATCCCACAATCACGCAGGCTCAAACAACAGTGGCTGGTGGACGGTCAGGCAAGAGTCGAACAGCAGGACCTCAACTGGGTCCATCAGAATCAGGAGAAAGTCACCGGCTGGTGCAGCGAGACTGTGGGATGCATCTCGGAGTCAGTCAATACCGGCGATGTCGACACTGCCGACTTGGGCTGCCGTGTCGTGCTGCCAGCCGGCTTCACCGGAGACGACCGCTACCAGGCGTCAAAACTGAACGACACGCTCACCTACGTGAACGAGTTCGGCGAGGCTGACCTGTTCATCACGAACACCTGCAACTCCAACTGGCCAAAGGTGACCGACATTCTGCGTGAACATTTCCCGGAGGTCTTGAGCAAGGTTTTACACCTGAAGATGAATGGCATCATCTACCTGCTGCGAAGTGGCTGCTTCGGACGTGTCGTCGCCTACGTCTGCAGCTACAAGTGGCAGAAGCGCGGTGCCGTCCACTGTCACAGCGTCGTCTGGCTATACCCGACGACAAGCCACGCGCCAACCAGATCGACGACTATGTCTCGGCAGAGATTCCGGACCCAGAGGAAGACCCCAAGCTGTACGGTCTCGTCGCTGAGAAGATGATCCACGCCCTGTGCGGCTCGTGGAACCCTGACGCGCCGTGCATGCATGACGGGAAATGCCGCCATGGATTTCCTAAGCAATTTCAATGCGAGACGGAGTGCTCGAGTCGCGGCTACCCCTAGCTGCGGCGCAGGAGTCCTGCCGACGGAGACCGTGCCGTCACTCTGAAGAACGGCATCGTCGCTGAAACCGCCGGGTCGTTCCGCACAACAAGTACGTGCTGTGAGCAGTCGGTGCCCATGTGAACATGGAGAACATCACCCACTCTATCGGGTGCATCAAGTACATCGTCTAGTACACGCACAGAGGCTCCGACCAGATCGTCTTCACATCGAATCGCGAGTCGACGAGATTGCAACGTACCTGAACGCGCGGTACTTGGGTGGGAACGAGGTGGCGTGGCGACTCATATCACTTTCGATTCACCAGCACTACCTGACCGTCACGTCGCTCAACATCCATCTCGACTGCGATGAACGCTGTGTCACCTTCCCGGCAGATTGACCGATGGAGGAAGTCGTGGACAGCGTCGGCGACTCCAAGCTGCTGGCCTACTTCAAACTCAACCAGACGGATGCGTGGGCCAGGACGCTACTGTACTCAGACATTCCACGCTTCTACACATGGAACCAGAGGGCGAAGCTCTGGGATCGTTGCAGGTGTGGCAACCGGACCGAGAGCGAACAGTTCGGCGTCGTCTTCGAGGAAATGATCCTGAGCCGCATGTACACCGTCAGTCCGCGTGCCGGCAGTCTGTTCTTTCTGAGATTTCTGCTGCTGAACGTCCACGGAGCCACGTCCTTCGGGCACCTGAGGACAGTCGACGGAGTCGTCCGCGTTTCGTTCAAGGAGGCCTGCTTGTAGATGAATCTGCTCGACGACGGTCGTCACTGGGTGTTGGCGATGCAGGAGGCGACCGAGACAGCAACGCCGGGTCGCATGCGCCACCTGTTCGCCATCATCCTGGCCGAGGGCGACAACTCGTGCGAAGCCGTCAGTCTGTGGTCGCGTTTCGCCGACCGGATGGTGGGTTACTCGACATCACTCGACAGTGACCTGCAGCGCGCGCGGAACGAATGCCTGGCGCGCGTGCAGACGATTCTGCTGTCGGCCACGGTTAGCACCGTGGACCGGTATGGCCTGCCGGAGGTCGTCGATGCCGATCCCAACTGTGACTTGGCTGTTGGAGAGCAGCCGCTTGAAGAAGACGACATTCTCGCGAGGGAGGCGCTGTGAACTCCTGACCAGCACACCGTGTACAATGAGGTGAGCGAGACGTTCGATATTTCCCTGTAGAGTATTTCGATATCTTTCCAACACACACACACACACACACACACGCACGCACGCACTTAAACACAAAAGATTCTCAACTCAAATGCACAAATAATTATATAACTAGCATAGGACTTAACACTTGATGAACTACACTCCATTTATAGAACGTTGTGTCAACATGGTGTTTTTGTGTGTCACAGCACTTTTGTCGTGTCGCGAACGTGCAGAGAGGCCTAATTTTCATTCAGGCCGCTGGAGGATGCGGCAAGACCTTCCTGGAAAATGTGATCCTGGATCGTGAGCAACGCCAGGACAGCAGCGCCGTCGCAGTGGCAACGTCTGGCATCGCCGCCTGTCTACTTCGTGGTGGCAAGACGGCGCACTACCAGTTGAGGATACCGCTGAACCTGGACTCGGAGAGCGTCTGTGCGATCAGCAAGCGATAGCGCGAGTCACGCCTCCTGGAATCATGTCAGCTCATCATCTGGGACGAGGTCAGCATGGCCAACCGACTCGCCATTGAGGCCGGCGATCGACTGATGAAGGACCTGCGCTCCCTTTGCCTCCCGTTCGGTGGAGTAACGCCCTTTTTATCCGGCGACTGGCGGCAGATCTTGCCAGTCATGCCGGACGGCGGACAAGCGGAAGTCGTCGGAGCCTGCCTCAAGTCGTCAGCCCTATGGGAACATGTCGAAGTGTTCGAGCTCAGCACCAACACGAGGGCACTATGCGCAGCAGAGTCTTTGGACTAGCTGATCACCAACGTCTACTCAGAAGACTTCAACACCCATTTCTCCGACGTGTACTGGCTACAAGCAAGAACCATCTTCACTCCCCTGAACTCGGACATGTCTACTATAAATGACCGAGTTCTGCACCAGGTCGATGGCGATACGCTGATCTACCGCAGCGTCAACACCATGGCTCAACAGGGTCGAGCTGCCAGTACTGCCGCAGCATGATATCCGCCTCAAGATCGGCGTGCCAATGATGGTGCTACGAAACATCTGTCTTCCCGCCATCGTCAACGGAACCATATGCGTCGTTTGTGGTGCTCGCGCCAACGTGCTGCAGCTGCAGAACGTCACCAGACCGTGCAAGGACGACGACTTCAACCTGCCTCGTGTACCGACCATCACGCAGGCAGAGTCTGGCACCGGCTTCCGGCGACTCCAGTTCCCGGTGAAGGTGTCGTTTGTCATGACCATAAACAAGTGCCAGGGACAGACCAAGACCTACGTGGGCGTTTTCCTCCCGGCACCAGTGTTTTCACACGGACAACTTTACGTGAATTTATCTCGTGTCGGCAGCGCTGACGCTGTCGAAGTGCTGGCGCCTCGCAGCACAACGCGGAGCGTCGTCTACCCGAGGTGCTATGATGGCGGCGACTTCGTGTCGTGCTGTTGGCGGCGGCGTTCGCGTCGTGCTGTCGGACACCAACGCCTCACGAGTTCCTGTCGTGCTGTCAGACATCGGCGCACCACGAGTCTCTGTCATGCTGTCGGACGTCAGCGCGTCTTCTATCGACATACTAGATACACGCTCAACGAAGATAAGTACAGTTTGCACACACACACACACATATACACACACACACACGTACGCACACACACACACACACATACACACACACACACATACACACACACACAAAAACACACATCATCAACGTCTGAAAAAGATGAGTAAATTACTTAATTATCCCATGAGTTACAGTAGAATTCGCCTAATTCGTCACCGGTTATTTCGACAGTTCACCAGTAGCCTATTTCTATTTCAAATAGTAGCCTTGTTTGCACAATTTATCACCTCGCCTAGTTAGTCACTTTTTATTTTCACCTTGATGTAACGATTCAGGCAAATTCTACTATATTCCAACATCAGTGGTTTCAACAGTATACGTGCCTCATGATCTGATCTTTGGCGATTTTTTTTATTTCCGAACGATTTTGCTGAATAACACTCAAGTGCTGACAAAAGTGCCGTGTTTGAACATCGTACTTGCTGGTATCTTCTGCGTTTTTTAAATGTGCTGACATGTTTCATGTACCAATGGGTTATTGATGTCTTGCCTGTATCGAATTTAAAATCCATGAACTGCGTTGATGCTGACATCGCAATGCGAACGTCAATACTGTTTCCGTTATATCAATGCATTGTTACATCTGTAATGATTGTCCTATGTTTTGGCTCCGAATTGTTGAACTTTTCTTCTTCATACCATTAACGGAAATTATTTGTATAAGACCGATATAGCTACAGAAAAAATAAAATATTTACATTTTGTTGTGTGTTCTTATTACTGTTTAACTGCGGTTCGCAGGAAACCGATTTATTAACAAGTGTTCATTGCAAGTGCCCCGACGTTAAATCCCGGCGCGAGTGCATTTCTCTAAATATTGCCTCCATTACTGTTTTGTCGAACTATATAGCAAACCGAGCACGAAGAGCCCACGATCACTTGTCTAATATACTATAGGAATAGCTGTCTGTCTGTGTGTCTGTTCTGGGCAGCCGAAACGGCACAATCGTCTTTCATCAAACTTGGGAGGGAAATCGCAAAAAAATCGTAGAATGGAAAAACCTTATCCCATGTCGATGGTTTCTTTAGGAAGACATTAATTACCCATTTTATTTACGCTGGAAAACGAAGCAAGTCTACGGACTTGTCCCACCCTCATTCGCTCTAGCCAAGCAAGAGCGTTCAAACTTTCACCGGGGACGAAGGGCCCACGTTCACTAGTATATACTATTATAAACGTGTGTGTGTGTGTGTGTGTGTGTATGTTCACCTATAACATTATCACATCACTTTATATACAGTATACTATTATAAACACGAGTGTGTGTGTGTGTGTGTGTGTGTATTAACTACAACATTATCCCACCACTTTATAAATATATTATAAACACGTTTGTGTATGTATGTGTGTGTGTGTGTGTGTGTGTGTGTGTGTGTGTGTGTGTGTGTGTCACCTATAACATTATCACATCACTTTATATATACTATTATAAACATGTGTGTGTGTGTGTGTGTGTGTGTGTGTGTGTGTCTGTTTGTCTGAGTATATGCGTGTGTGTGTGTGTGGGTGTGCATGTGTGTGTGTGTGTATGTGTACGTGTCTGTGTGTCTGAGTGTGTGTGTGTGTGTGTGTGTGTGTATTCACCTATAACATTATCCCATCACTTTATCGAATATACTGTAGGACTAGGCGTGTGTGTGTGTGTGTGTGTGTGTGTGTGTTCCGGGCAGCTGAAACAGCACAATCGTTTTTCATCAAACTTGGTGGAAAATTCGCAAAAAAATTCGTAGAGTGGAACAAACCTGGTCCCATATCGATGGTTTCTAAGGAATGCCATTACATAACCATTTTATTTTCGCTGGAAAACGATGCAAGTCTACGGACTTGGCGCACCCTCATTCGCTGTACGCTGTCAGACCACGATTGCAGTTATCAGTTATCGTACGGCTCCTTCCTCCTCCCCGCACTTTTTTTCTTGGCCTACTTTTTTTTTAATGTTGTTTGGACTAGTAAAGGAAGGAAGATAAGTAAATAGAAGAACAAAGAAGGGGAAACAGAAAATAGTTAAAGATAACAGGTGGGGGGGAGCTGAATTTCATCATGTGTCTGGATGAGCAGTTTCAACGTTACCAGACGACCTTACAGCTACAGTGTATACTTATTCCTGTGGCTCACGGAAAAGGAGAAGAGATAAAAAGATAATATCAGGAATGCACGGAGAAGATGGCTACAATAAACACAGGGTGAATATAGACAGTGAAACAGACAGGAGGTTGACAAAAATAGACAGATTCATACATGCACAAATAGACAATATAGCAACTAACATGACAGATAGACAGCTGACTGACTGGTTCACATTAGACAGACAGGCAGACACACACTAACAACGGATAAGACAGACAGATTTGGCGACACAAAGAGTACAGACGGGCTTACATTCAAACACCACGCAGACGAACAGACAGTTGGGATGGCAATAGACAGGACGGATAGACATGAGACAGATTAGAAGGCATTTATAAACAAGAATAACACCAAATTGACCATAGCTGCGTCAGTGAGGGTAGGAGGTCTTACATCCACCAGTGTAAATAAGAATAACACCAAATTGACCATAGCTGCATCAGTGAGGGTAGGAGGTCTTACATCCACCAGCGTAAATAATAAGACGCATTGAAAACTAACACCCTCGCGCGAAAAGAACATCCATGGTCGGTCAGTCATGTGTGATGGGCCTAAAACTGACTAACGTAGATGATGACTATGATGACTTAACACAGGTGATGACTTAAGCAGATGGTGACTAATATTACCAGAAGCAAGGTCACTTTTCTTCATAATATAATTTATCTCGGAATGATTATCCGGTGATTCATAATATTTTTTTTTATGATTTAACCTCTCCTTATGGCGAATATTTCTTTAATTATTTATTCTAACTTTTATTCTATTCCTTCATATAGCATATTAGATTCTATAATAATCACGTCCACGAACATGATAAATAACAACCACGACCATGATTATAACAACCACGACCATGATTGTAACACCCACGACCATGATTATAACAACCACGACTGTGATTATAGCACCCATGACCATGATTATACCAACCACGACCATGATTATAACACCCACGACCATGATTATAACCATGACTATGATTATAACAACCGCGACCATGATTATAACAACCACGACCATGATTGTAACACCCACAACCATGATTATAACAACCACGACCATGATTATAACACCTACGACCATGATTACGACCATGATTACAACATCCACGACTATGATTATAACAAGCACGACCATGATTATAACAACCACGACCATGATTATAACAACCACGACCATGATTTAACACACGACCATGATTATAACAACCACGACTATTACGACCATGATTATACCAACCACGACCATGATTATAACACCCACGACCATGATTATAACCACGACTATGATTATAACAACCACCATGATTATAACACCTACGACCATGATTATAACAACCACGATCACGATTATAACAACCACGACTATGATTATAGCAACCACAATTATGATTATAACAACCACAATTATGATTATAACTCCCACGACCATGATTATAACAACCACGACTAGGATTATAACAACCACACCATGAGTATAACAACCACGACTATGATTATAACAACCACGACGATGATTATAACACCTACGACTATGATATAACAACCACGACCATGATTATAACACCCACGACCATGATTATAACAACCACGACTATGATTATAACAACCACGACCATGATTATAACAACCACGACCATGATTGTAACACCCACGACCATGATTATAGCAACCACGCCTGTGATTATAGCACCCACGACCATGATTATAACAACAACAATTATGATTATAACTCCCACGACCATGATTATAACACCCACGACCATGATTATAACAACCACAACTATGATTATAACACCCACGACCAAGATTATAACAACCACGACTATGATTATAACAACCACGACCATGAGTATAATAACCACGACTATGATTATAACAACCACGCCCATGATTATAACACCTACGACCATGATTATAACAACCACGATCACGATTATAACAACCACGACTATGATTATAGCAACAACGACTATGATTATAATAACCACAACCATGATTATAACAACTACGACTATGATTATAACAACCAGGACAATGATTATAACAACCACGACTATGATTATAACAACCACGACCATGAGTATAACAACCACGACTATGATTATAACAACCACGACTGTGATTATAACACCCACGTCCATGATTATAACACCCACGACCATGATTATAACAACCACAATTTTGATTATAACTCATTTTAAAACTTTTCAGCGTTCCAGCACTTACTACAAAGTTGCTAAGCTTGTTCCACTCGTCCACCACCCTATTTGTGAACCAGTTCCTTCCTGTCTCCCTCCTAAACCTAAACTTATCCAACTTAAATCCGTTGCTACGAGTCCTATCCTGCTCGGATATTATAAGAACTTTATCTATATCGCTTTTATTGATTCCTTTCACCCACTTAAACACTTGTATCATATCTCCCCGAACTCTTCGTCTTTCTAGGGAATACAAGTTTAGTTTCTTTAACCTATCTTGATATGGAAGGTTTCTAAGTCCTGGAATCATTTTCGGCATTGATATCCATTCTATAATAAGGGCACCAGAACTGAACCGCATAATCGAGGTGCAGCCTGACTAATGCAAGATATAGTTGCAATAAGACCTCTGCACTCTTATTACTTACACTTCTAGATATAAAACCTAATACTCTGTTTGCCTTATTTCCAACATTATCGCACTGATTTCTAGGCCGTAGGTCCAGGCTTACAAGTACCCCTAATTCTCTTTCACAAGTCGACCTCTCTAGGTTGATGTTGTTAAGGCTGTATAGATTGACAGTATTTGTTCTTCCAATATTAAGTACGCTGCACTTGCTGGTGTTGAATTTCATTTGACATTTTTGTGACCACTCCTGCAGTTTATTTAAATCCTCCTGTATTGCATTTGCATTCTGCCCTGAACTAATGTGCCGCCCTATTTTGGTGTCATCAGCAAACCTGCTTATGTCACTGATGATCCCAGTATCTAGATCGTTTATGTATATTATGAACAAGAGTGGGCCCAGTACTGACCCCTGGGGAACCCCACTGGTTACACAGCCCCACTCAGATTTAACACCATCTACGCTGACCCTCTGTGTTCTATCGGTGAGCCATGATTTTATCCAATTTAAAACTTTCCCCTCGATACCATGAGCCTTAACTTTTCTCAGAAGCCTCTGATGTGCTACTCTGTATCAGAAGCCTCTGGTACTCTACTTTATTTTATTATAAATAAAGGGAGAAAAGACTAAATGGGTTTTGACAACTTAACCCACAAACTAGACAAATCCAAAGCTGTTATATTACAGTTCCCAAACTAGTTATGTGATAATTGTTTGCTAGTGGTGTGTTAGTAATGTTTTAGTGGTGTGTTAGTGATGTTTAATGGTGTTTTAGTGGTGTATTAGTGGTGTATATTAGTGGTATATTAGTGGTTTATGTTACTGGTGTGTTAGTTGTGTTAATGGTGTAATAGTGGTGTATTAGTGGTGTGTGTTAGTGGTGTATGAGTGATGTTTGTTAGTAGTGTATTAGTGGTGTGTTAGTGGTGTATTAGTGATGTATGTTAGTGGTGTATTAGTGGTTTATATTAGTGGTGTGTTAGTGGTGTATGTTAGTGGTTTATTAGCGGTGTGTTATTGGTGTATTATTGGTGTATTAGTGGTGTGTTAATGGTGTATTAGTGGTGTATGTTAGTGGTTTATTAGTGGTGTGTTAGTGGTGAATTATTGGCATATTAGTGGTGTGTGTTAGTGATGTATTTGTGGTGTGTGTTATTGGTGTATTAGTGTTGTACCAGTGTTACTGGTGTGCTAGTGGCGTTTTAGTGGTGTGTGTTATTGGTGTATTAGTGGTGTGTGTAAGTGGTGTGTTAGTGATGCGTTAATGGTGTGTTAGTGGTGTGTGGTATTGGAGTGATAAATGTTTGTTAGTGGTTTGTTAGTAATGTTTTAATGGTGTATTAGTGGTGTGTTAGTGGTGTGTGTTAGTGGTGTATTAGGTGTGTGTGTTAGTGGTGTATAGTGGTGTAATAGTGGTGTGTGTTAGTGGTGTATTAGTGCTTTATTAGCGGTGTGTTAGTGTTACGAGTTGGGGATTTAGAATATAGTTAAAAGTCTACCCAGATCCCAACAAGCAACAAAAAACAAAAAAACAAAGACAATCGGACTATATAAGGGTAGACAAAGGATGCGAGTTTTTGTTGTGTATAATAAAGTACCATAAATTCCTTAACCAAAATACTCAACTTTCTATAAATTACCCTTAACCATACTTAACCTAAACATTAACAGTATATACATATTAATACAACATAAAACAAACGTGAAGCAAAGTGGAGGTGGGAGAGGCAATACAAGATTACAAATACTTAAGTGAGGAGCTGAGATGGCTGACGAGTAAGGCTGAGTATTGTAGAAGACGGTAGGTAGTCACTGTGCAGTAGGTTTCCAGGATAGGTGATCCTGTGGTCACTTCCCAGAGTGTAGTCTCTCTCCTCGAACTGGAGCTGACAAAGAAGACTTTGAGGAGGTGACGCAACAACCAGGATATGGAGAAGGGAAACCCCGGGAGTGGTAACTAAGACGATTCATACTCGTGTTTCGTCCCTAGATGGCGTTGCTCGTGGTGCTGGGTAGGTAGATCAAGACAATAGATGGCGTGGTTCGTAGTGCTGGGTAGGTAGGTCATGACAATTGGTGGCGGGGTTCGTAACACAGCCCCCCTCCAAAGACCTCCGTAGCGCGGGCGCGAAGGAGGTGATCACCTGGTTGAACAGAGATGGATCAGATTGTTGGGCTGTAATGAGCTCATCCTTACTAATGGTCTTATTGTACAGATCTTCTGTGAGTAGTAAGATATTGGAGGTGGTTTCAGATGAAGAGGGCCCATTTCGCACACTCTGTGACCGGGTGACAGCACAAGATGGGAAAAGGTGAGGAATAGTTTCTTCAAGGTCAGTGGTGGAGTTGACAGGTAAGGGAGAATCGACTGTCTTTATGTTGGGAACCACTAAATCTCCTACCAAGTCATTACCCAATAATAAATGAATGCCGCTCACAGGCATTGGATCTTTCCTAATGGCTATTTGCACTTCCTCAGTAATCAAGGGACATTGGAGGTGCACTTTAGCTAAGGGATAGGAAGAATGGGATGAGAGATCTGAAATTAGAACACTCATTAGTAAATGCGGTAGATATATCAGGAATGACGTTAAACAGGAGGATAGATTGTGCTGCGCCCGTATCACGTAGTATACGAATAGGGAAAGAATGAGACCCCTCTATGATTGAAATTTTTCCCTCATAGGTGAATTAAGAGAAGAGATCCTGATGGGGCCTTTCCACATTGGTGGTTGCTATTGGTTTGGATTTGGGATCCAGGGAACTACTTTTAGCAATTCGACACTTTGGGTGTTTACAAGTCTGGATCGTATGGCCTGGGTTTTTACAGTAAGAACAAGTAAACTTGGTTGCATCAGGGGGGGTAGGTGTGGGACCTTTCGACCTACCACTCACGCCCCCAAGGTTATCATCAGAGGAGGACCTAACATGTCGGAAAGTACCACGTTCCCTACGGCACAGTGACTCCACCAGCAAGGCGTACTCATCAGCCAGCTCAGCCGCACGTCCCAAATTAACCTCTCCACGATCCTCCACATGCTTCAAGATGTGAAATGGTATCTTGCTCTTCCACTCCTCCAGGACTACCAAGTTTAACAAATCCTGAGGTGGCCATTAAGAAAACCTAGATAAATTAATTAATGGTCAAAAGATAAGTGGATTACCCTAGAAAATATCACGGCAGTGGATAACCAGAAAGTCCCGGAAACTACCCAAGTTATACCTAGGGAAATTACACTTATGAATATTGTTCTTCTGAGAAGATCCTTAGATAAGGATAAGAGACTTGAAAGGGGAAGGGCGTATTACGGCATTAATATAAAGATCCGGATTAACAACCCTGAGATACTTGAAAGAGGAAGGGCGTATTACGGCATTTATATAAAGATCCGGATTAACAACCCTGAGATACTTGAAAGAGGAAGGGCGTATTACGGCATTAATATAAAAATCCGGATTAACAACCCTGAGATACTTGAAAGAGGAAGGGCGTATTACGGCATTTATATAACGAACCGGATTTACAACCTTTAGATACTTGAAAGAGGAAGGGCGTATTACAGCATTTTATATAAAGATACGGATTAACAACCCTGAGATACTTGAAAGAGGAAGGGCGTATTACGGCATTTATATAAAGATCCGGATTAACAACCCTTGAGTAAACAGGAAGGGCGTATTACGGCATTAATATAAAGATCCGGATTAACAACCTTTGAGATACTTGAAACAGGAAGGGCGTATTACGGCATTTATATAAAGATCCGGATTAACAACCCTTGAGTAAACAGGAAGGGCGTATTACGGCATTAATATAAAGATCCGGATTAACAACCCTGAGATACTTGAAAGAGGAAGGGCGTATTACGGCATTTATATAAGGATCCGGATTAACAACCCTTGAGTTTGGTATGATTGACCCCGAATGAGATAATGAGAAGAACAATAATGGAGGCTTTATAATTATGGGGTCCTGGTAGAGCGGGGCGTCCCAAGATATCACTTCACCCTAAACTAGGGACTATGGAACAGCCTACTCTAGAGTGAGGGTACGGCATTAAACAGATCCGGATTCTTCCCTACACTCGATAAGACTTACTACACGACTGCCATGTGTAATAACAGGTAAGCCTTATGACACTTGGAACCTAATATCCTACGTCTGTCACTCTTACTGTACGATAATACCAATATATGCACACACATATGAAGAAAACTTTAAACCACCGTAAAGCAATTGTGAACAGAAGTGACTGGGAGGAATAATTAACAAGGAGTTACAAGTGAGGAAGGAATATGGTACTTAAGGTTGTGTCCTGTCACGGTCGCCATTTGTTACGAGTTGGGGATTTAGAATATAGTTAAAAGTCTACTCAGATCCCAACAGGCAACAACAAAATAAAACAAAGACAATCGGACTATAAAAGGGTAGACAAAAGATGCGAGTTTTTGTTGTGTATAGTAAAGTACAATAAATTCCTTAACAAATTATTCAACTTTCTATAAATTACCCTTAACCATACTTAACCTAAACATTAACAGTATATACATATTAATACAACATAAAACAAACGTGAAGCAAAGTGGAGGTGGGAGAGGCAATACAAGATTACAAATACTTAAGTGAGGAGCTGAGATGGCTGACGAGCAAGGCTGAGTATTGTAGAAGACGGTAGGTAGTCACTGTGCAGTAGGTTTCCAGGATAGGTGATCCTGTGGTCACTTCCCAGAGTGTAGTCTCTCTCCTCGAACTGTAGCTGACAAAGAAGACTTTGAGGAGGTGACGCAACAACCAGGATATGGAGAAGGGAAACCCCGGGAGTGGTAACTAAGACGAGTCATACTCGTGTTTCGTCCCTAGATGGCGTTGCTCGTGGTGCTGGGTAGGTAGGTCAAGACAATAGATGGCGTGGTTCGTAGTGCTGGGTAGGTAGGTCATGACAATTGGTGGCGGGGTTCGTAACAGTTAGTGATGTGTTAATGCTGTGTTAGTGGTGTGTTAGTGGTGTGTGTTAGTGGTGTATTAGTGGTGTATTATTGGTGTGTGTTAGTAGCGTGATTGTTTTTTGTTATTGGTGTTTTAGTGGTGTTAGTGGTGTGTTAGTGGTGTGATAGTGGTGTGTTAACGATGTGTTAGTGATTATGTTAGAGTTGTGTTAATGGTGTGTTAGTGGTGTGATAGTGGTGTGTTAGTGAAGTGTTAATGGTGTTTTAGTGGTGTGTTAATGTTGATGGGTCAGTAGGGTGTGTCATACGGAGGCAAATTTTTTTTTTTAGTTTGAAAAATCGGCCCATGGTATTAATGATGTAGTTCTATGTGCAGAATCATGTGATATCTTCAGATTTGAAAAGTTTTCATTTTTTGCTAGGTAAATTTTAACTTGAAATCTTATGAAAATTCAGTATTCCCCTTTACCAACACCACTAAATAGCTTATTTAAAGTAAAATAAATGTATCAGGTTAATTTATTAGGATGAAAATGATCCAGAATAGTGAAACGAATGATCTTGACACATTTATTCAATTTAATATTCCTTTAGAAAACAAAATCATCAAATACAAAAACCGGTTTTACTACTACGACCCGGTGTTGCTGCACACCATAGAGAACATGTCTTTCTTGCTGTTTCTACTCATCACCTCCCTGCTGACCACCTGAGCTCGGATGTAGCCTTCCCTCCTCTCCTGGCTGTACACGTGACTGCTGGCCTCGCTCACTTGCTGTACACAACGCTCTATACTCTGGGTGTGCGAGGGCCAGGCAGGGACATGCATGGGGTTGTCCAGGAAAGCTCTGACTTGAACATTGGTGAGGCTGCAGGTAAGCGGGGGCTCACTACCAGCCTGGATGTTATCCATATCTCTGAGATCAGTGAGGGTCTTGGCACCTAGATTGACTTCAGGAGTCTTCCTGACCCTGAAGGAATCGTCACCAACTGATTCGTCATGCCCAGATCCTCTCATAAGTTTCATATCCAAGATCTTTTTGACTGCCACTCTTCTCTCCTCCTCATCCTTACTGCAGAGCATTGTCTGCAGAACTGCCTCGGGATGAGCATACCAGGAAGATCTCCTCACAGTCTGCTCCACAATCTGAACAACCTTCCTTGGCTGACTCCTCAGGAGCTCAAGCTGGAAGAGAACATGCCCCGGACCTTCGGAGAACGATGACTTGACCTTGGTGTTGAACCAATTTGGCAAGTAGACACTCACGATGAATTGGACAATAAGTCTCAGGTTGGGAAGCTGGTTCCCTTTCAGTTTATGATGAGCGAACCAAATTCTGCAGAACCTGAGAGCCGTTGTGAGCCACCTAGAATGTGAGACTGGACCTATCTGCAGGTAAGCAATTCTATCAGGCATGACCCCAGTTTTGATGGCACTGCAAATCATGTAACCATAGTACTGGTCAGTACTCAGGTCGTCAATGACAGTATGTGCAAGCTCAACGAGTGGAGGGCCAACTGTGATTTTTTCAAAGCTCGGATTTATTTCTAACTCAGTGGCAGAGTCCAGCATCTTGCCAAGAGGACCAGACCATCTGTTGTTTGAAAGAGTCTTGCCATCCTGCTCCTGGATCAGATGTCTGAGTGGCAACTCGTTGGTGTGGAGGTCACAAACAATCCAGACCAGCTTCCTCCCAATCTTCCGCTCTATCCACTGTATGACCCCCCCTTGCCACCCTGTGTTCGTGTTGGTGCTGTCCCCTCCAATGGCCTGCAGGGTCTGGTCTACGTTCCTCTCTCTGAGCCAATTCACAATGCTATCTGCCACTATCTCAGCTGGTTTCCTGATGTCATCTTTCTCTGGAGTGAAATGCCACAAATACTTCCCTCCTGGTTCACTGCAGCAGGAGTAGTGTTCCTCCTTCACCATGGCAGGGAACAACTTGTCAGAATCTCCAACTTTCATGAACACTTTATTGTCATCCCTTCTCCCATCAAAGAACAAACAATTGATTCCATTTTCTCTTATCCCCTTATCAAACTCCTCTTCTAGGTTACCGACAAGTTTCTCCTGAGCTCTCCTTACTTTGTTATGATCTATCACCAGGTGAACATCATCAGGTGTTATCAAACCACCGTCAACCCAGGCAGCTGTTGCTATCTCTGCAGTTTCTCTGAGACCAGTGTGGTGTCGCATGCTGGCCAGAGCTATGCTCGGGATATCTTTCCTATTTCGAATCTTATGCCTGGAAGGTTTGGGATCATTATTTTCTGGGTTAGGGACAAAGTCACCATTCTCCTGGTCAGCACTCGGATCAGCCATGGGGAAGTCATTAAACTCTGAATCAACTTGACTCCAATCATCGGCCTTTTTTACCTCACCCTGGGCCTTCTCAAGTCTCTTTTCCTCGGCAACTCTTCTCCTCTTCTGTCTCTCTGTGGCAGCCTCCTGTCTCTTGGACTCCGGAATATCTTGGCTAGAAATCATGAGAGCCCCTATACTGCCAGTCTTCTCTCTCTGTGCTTTGACAAATGCCAGTTCGATCACAGGAATCTTCAGTTCAAGCTTGCAAATACAGGAGATGTGGGCCTCGGATTTACTGTCACGATCGCATCCAAACTCAGGACAGAGAACAATTGGGCACTTGCAAGTAATTATGTCAAATAACTGGTCCAGTTGCTTGGCAAAGCTGTCCTTAACTGCAAGTTTTCCTCTCCCAAGAGAGATATCTCTTGCCTTTTCCCAACTGGCTAGCAGTCTCTCACTAATCTTCTTCTGACTTGTTATGACTGGAGGCTTGAACTGAGCGTTAGCCAGAGTGTACTGTGCCAAGACAGCTTTGGTCATATCACTGGCAATGTCTTTGTTTGTGTAAGTTCTTTGGTTCTTTTCACTGATTTGCCTGATTAAAATACCGTATCTCAAAGCATCTCTCAATGTAGGCAACTCCGACTTCAGGAGCTCTCTCCCAGACCCAAGATAGTGACTGAGATGGCTGGATTTTTGGTTCCTCGTCCTGACACAAGCAGCCATCGCAAATATTATCAACTTATAAATGCATCAGAATCTGAAACAGAAAAAAATATTGTTAGTTGGGTTGTTAAAGAATGAAGTCAGAAAGCAATGTTCACTATTTAATTGTAATGCACTAATGCAGCTGTACGTTAGATTTTCGATAAATTTCACGCTAATATTTACCTAGCAAAAGGTTGCAAAATATTGAAACTGAAATTATTTTCTGTTTACATACACTAAAATCTACCAAAAAAGTGATGGGCCATTAGTTTTAGCTGATCTTCCCTCCTATGACACACCCTAATGGGTCAGTGGTGTATTAGTGGTTTGTTATTGGTTTGTTAGTGTTGTGTTTATGATGAGTTAGTGGTATGTTAGTGGTGTATTCGTGATGTTTTTGAAGTCTGTGTTTGTAGTATGTTATTGGTGTATTAATGTTGTGTTGTTGGTGTGTTAGTGGTGTCTTAATTGTGTTATTGGTATGTCAGTGGTGTGTTTATGATGTGTTAGTGGAGTTTTTGTGGCGGGTTAGTTGTATATGGTGAGTTATTGGCGTGTTAACGTGTTAGCCGTGTGTTTATGGTGTGATTGTGGTGTGTTCGTGGAGTGTTAGTAGCTTATCCAAATATTATTGAGAATTGACACACACACACACACCAACCTGGTCTCATGGCTCACTGATTTCTTGAGTGGACGTCGCCAGGCAGTGAGGTATCAGGGCTTGGTCTCCATATTCAAACACCTCACATGCAGTGTTCCCCAGGGGACCAAGATGGGACCACTGTGCTTCCTCATCCTGATCAACAACGCTCTATCGGGCACTCCTCACAGGTGGAAGTACGTGGATGACTGCACTGTGGGGGTTTCAGTGGACAACACCGCACCAGACTACTCATCGCTACAAGGCACCCTGGACAGGCTACAGGCATGGACTACGGAGAACAAGGTCACCATCAACCACACCAAAACCGTAGTCATGCACATCAATACCGCCACCACTCCAGTACAAGCCTCAGCACTCACAGTGGGTGCTCCTCCTCTCCAGCTGGTGCAGTCTGCCAAACTCCTGGGTGTAACTATAGACAACAAACTTGACTGGAAGGCCCATGTAAATAACACAGTCAAGGCAGCCTCGTACCGTCTCTACATGCTACGACGACATAGGTCACTTGGGACACCCACGCCAGAGCTGAGGACCATCTACAACGCCTTTATTCACCCCAAACTAACGTATGCATCACCAGCCTGGTCGTCTTCTCTCAACTCCACCCAACAATGTCAGCTAGAGAAGGTACAGAAAAGGGCCTGCAGAATCATGCTCGGCGCAGAATACTCCGGCTACACCAACGCTCTCTCCACCCTGGAAATGCCATCCCTCAGTGACCTCCACCACCAAGCACTGGAAAGGTTTGGCAGTGGACTTCTGCACCACCCTTGTCATCGCCACCTCCTGCCACCTGCAGCCCCCCACCCAACTCGCGCAGTCCGCCACTACAACAAAATTCAGCCCATAAGAGCCCGCACCGATAGATATAAGAACAGCACCATCCCATCTATTGTTAAAATAATAAACAACTCCTGATTCATGTACTGTACAGCCCTGTAAATGTATTCAATGCATATTATATCATTATGTCTAAATCAAATGTATGTCTGTATATTTTCAGCCACCGGCTGCAACTCTATTAATAAACCGTTTATTATTATTATTATTATTTTATTATGACACGCACACACTCACCACGATATTATCAACAGATAGAGTTACGTCTCTCAGAAATACTCAATATAACTTCAAGTCTTCCAGGAGTTGAGTCCCTTATAGGAAAAACCTGAGAGCGTGTTAAAGTTGGTGCAGTGTGTTTGTTCGTGTGTTTGTGTGTGTGTGTGTGTGTGTGTGTGTGTGTGTGTGTGTGTGTAATAATAACAATAATAATAAACGGTTTATTAATACAGTTGCAGCCGGTGGCTGAAAATATGCAGAGCTGTACAGTACATAAATCAGGAGTTGATTATTATTTTAACAATAGATATCCCCTCTATCATTGCCGGCTCTTATGGGCTGAATTTTGTTGTAGTGGCGGACTGCGCAAGGTGGGCGGGGGACTGACGGTGGCAGTAGGTGGCGATGACGAGGAGAGTGCTGTAGTCCACTGCCAAACCCTGCTAGTGCATGGTGGTGGAGGTCACTGACGGATGGCATTTCCAGGGTGGAGAGAGCGTTGTTGTAGCCCGAGTAATCTGCGCCGAGCATGATTCTGCAGGCCTTCTTCTGTACCTTCTCTATCTGATGTTGTTGGGTAGAGTTGAGAGAAGACGACCAGGCTGGTGATGCATACATTAATTTGAGGAGAATAAATGCGTTGTAGACAGTCCTCAGCTCTGGCGAGGGTGCCCCAAGCAACCTGAGTTGTCGTAGCATGTAGAGTCGGTATGAGGCTGCCTTGATTGTGTTGTTTGTGGTCTATAGTTACACTCAGGAGTTTGGCAGACTGCACTAACTGGAAAGGGTGGGCACCTACTGTAACTGCTGGAGCTTGCCCTGGAGTGGTGGCGGTATTGAAGTGCATGACTACGATTTTGTTCTCCGTAGTCCATGCCTGTAGCCTGTCCAGGCATTCATCCACGTACTTCCACCTGTGAGGAGTGTCTGATAGAGCGTCATTGACCAGGATTGTGAAGCACAGTGGTCCCATCATGGTCCCCTGGGGAACACCGCAGGTGAGGTGTTGGAATGTGGAGACAGAACCCTGGTACCTCACTGCCTGACGACGCTCACTCAGGAAATCAGTGAGCCATGAGACCAGGTTGGTGGGCAGCCCTAGTGCAATGGCCTTGTTGATAACAGTGCAGTGACCGACAAGGTCAAAAGCCTTCCTGAAGTCAACAAGGGAAACGGCCAATGATGTCTTACGTTTCTCCAGGCTTTTGTGCAGAAAATCCAGGAAGCTAACTAAGCAGTGGGAAAGTGGGAGTCAAAAAACAAGCAGGTCCCTGGAAATAAAATTAGTTGCTTAGGACAAGGGGTAAAACAGGACCAAGGAAGGGTAGGTTTAAATGTATACTAGACAAACAGTAGGAGCGTTAGAAATAAAATAGACTTGCTGAGAGCGGTTGTATGTACCGAGAATGTAGACGTCATAGCAATCACTGAAACTTGGATGAATCTGGCGAGCAAAATTTTTTTATCAGAGTACCACATAGAAGGGTACAACCTTTTTCACAAAGACAGGGAAGGTAGGAAGGGGGGAGGGGTCGCACTCTTCGTCAAGGATACATTAAAATGTTGTATTAATAATTCAATAAAGGGTGAAATAGGAACCGAGTCTGTGTGGGTAGAAATCACGGAAGGAAGTGAAAAACTAATTATGGGAGTGATTTACAGGCCCCCAAGTCTTGGCAAAGAAGCAGCTCAGCCCATATGGCAGGAAATGAGTAGGGCAGCAAAATATAACAACCTATGCATTATGGGGGGATTTCAACTTCAGAAATATTGACTGGGACAATAGGGTGTGTCATACGGAGGCGAACTTTTTTTTTGAGTTTGAAAAATCGGCCCATGGTATTAATGATGTAGTTCTATGTGCAGAATCATGTGATATCTTCAGATTTGAAAAGTTATCAGTTTTTGCTAGGTAAATTTTAACTTGAAATCTTATGAAAATTCAGTATTCCCACCCTTTTACCAACACCACTAAATAGCTTATTTAAAGTAAAGTAAATGTATCAGGTTAATATATTTGGATGAAAATGATCCAGAATAGTGAAACGAATGATCTTGACACATTTATTAAATTTAATATTCCTTTAGAAAACAAAATCATCAAATACAAAAACCGGTTTTACTACTACGACCCGTTGTTGCTACACACCAGAGAGAACATGTCTTTCTTGCTTCTGTTTCTACTCATCACCTCCCTGCTGACCACCTGAGCTCGGATGTAGCCTTCCCTCCTCTCCTGGCTGTACACGTGACTGCTGGCCTCGCTCACTTGCTGTACACAACGCTCTATACTCTGGGTGTGCGAGGGCCAGGCAGGGACATGCATGGGGTTGTCCAGGAAAGCTCTGACATGAACATTGGTGAGGCTGCAGGTAAGAGGGGGCTCACTGCCAGCCTGGATGTTATCCAGTTCTATGAGATCAGTGAGGGTCTTGGCACCTAGATTGACTTCAGGAGTCTTCCTGACCCTGAAGGAATCGTCACCAACTGATTCGTCATGCCCAGATCCTCTCATAAGTCTCATATCCAAGATCTTTTTGACTGCCACTCTTCTCTCCTCCTCATCCTTACTGCAGAGCATTGTCTGCAGAACTGCCTCGGGATGAGCATACCAGGAAGATCTCCTCACAGTCTGCTCCACAATCTAAACAACCTTCCTTGGCTGACTCCTCAGGAGCTCAAGCTGGAAGAGAACATGCCTCGACCTTCGGAGAACGATGACTTGACCTTGGTGTTGAACCAATTTGGCAAGTAGACACTCACGATGAATTGGACAATAAGTCTCAGGTTGTGAAGCTGGTTCCCTTTCAGTTTATGATGAGCGACCCAAATTCTGCAGAACCTGAGAGCCGTTGTGAGCCACCTAGAATGTGAGACTGGACCTATCTGCAGGTAAGCAAGTCTATCAGGCATGACCCCAGTTTTGATGGCACTGCAAATCATGTAACCATAGTACTGGTCAGTACTCAGGTCGTCAATGACATTATTTGCAAGCTCAACGAGTGGAGGGCCAACTGTGATTTTTTCCAAAGCTCGGATATATTTCTAACTCAGTGGCAGAGTCCAGCATCTTGCTAAGAGGACCAGACCATCTGTTGTTTGAAAGAGTCTTGCCATCCAGCTCCTGTATCAGATGTCTGAGTGGCAACTCGTTGGTGTGGAGGTCACAAACAATCCAGACCAGCTTCCTCCCAATCTTCCGCTCTATCCACTGTATGACCCCCCCTTGCCACCCTGTGTTCGTGTTGGTGCTGTCCCCTCCAATGGCCTGCAGGGTCTGGTCTACGTTCCTCTCTCTGAGCCAGTTCACAATGTTATCTGCCACTATCTCACCGTCAACCCAGGCAGCTGTTGCTATCTCTGCAGTTTCTCTGAGACCAGTGTGGTGTCGCATGCTGGCCAGAGCTATGCTCGGGATATCTTTCCTATTTCGAATCTTATGCCTGGAAGGTTTGGGATCATTATTTTCTGGGTTAGGGACAAAGTCACCATTCTCCTGGTCAGCAATCGGATCAGCCATGGGGAAGTCATTAAACTCTGAATCAGCTTGACTCCAATCATCGGCCTTTTTTACCTCACCCTGGGCCTTCTCAAGTCTCTTTTCCTCGGCAACTCTTCTCCTCTTCTGTCTCTCTGTGGCAGCCTCCTGTCTCTTGGACTCCGGAATATCTTGGCTAGAAATCATGAGAGCCCCTATACTGCCAGTCTTCTCTCTCTGTGCTTTGACAAATGCCAGTTCGATCACAGGAATCTTCAGTTCACGCTTGCAAATATAGAAGATGTGGGCCTCGGATTTACAGTCACGATCGCATCCAAACTCAGGACAGAGAACAATTGGACACTTGCAAGTAATTATGTCAAATAACTGGTCCAGTTGCTTGGCAAAGCTGTCCTTAACTGCAAGTTTTCCTCTCCCAAGAGAGATATCTCTTGCCTTTTCCCAACTGGCTAGCAGTCTCTCACTAATCTTCTTCTGACTTCTTATGACTGGAGGCTTGAACTGAGCGTTAGCCAGAGTGTACTGTGCCAAGACAGCTTTGATCATATCACTGGCAATGTCTTTGTTTGTGTAAGTTCTTTGGTTCTTTTCACTGATTTGCCTGATTAAAACACCGTATCTCAAACCATCTCTCAATGTAGGCAACTCCGACTTCAGGAGCTCTCTCCCAGACCCAAGATAGTGACTGAGATGGCTGGATTTTTGGTTCCTCGTCCTGACACAAGCAGCCATCGCAAATATTATCAACTTATAAATGCATCAGAATCTGAAACAGAAAAAATATTGTTAGTTGGGTTGTTAAAGAATGAAGTCAGAAAGCAATGTTCACTATTTAATTGTAATGCACTAATGCAGCTGTACATTAGATTTTCGATAAATTTCACGCTAAAATTTACCTAGCAAAAGGTTGCAAAATATTGAAACTGAAATTATTTTCTGTTTATATACACTAAAATCTACCAAAAAAGTGATGGGCCATTAGTTTTAGCTGATCTTCCCTCCTATGACACACCCTACTGGGACAACATTGTAGGCGACTATGAATCTGAAGACTTCCTAGACGCAGTACAGGACAATTTTTTGAAACAACTAATTACAGAACCTACTAGAGGTGACAATATATTAGACCTAGTATTAACAAATAAAGAAAATATTATCAGTGATATCACAGTAGGGGAAGAACTAGGTAACAGTGATCACAGAGAAATCAGGTTCACCCTAAATTGGGAAACGAAAAACAATGAAAATATGGTCAGAGTCCCAAATTTTCGGTTGGCCGATTATCAGGGGTTAAGAAGGTACCTAGGTGAGGTCACCTTGGAACAGTCACGTCAGTCCCCAGTAGGAAGGGGTGAGGATGCAAATGCATTACAGGAGGATCTAAATAAACTGCAGGGGTGGTCTGAAAAATGGTAACTGAAATTCAACACCAGCAAGTGCAGCGTACTTAATATTGGAAGAACAAATACTTATAATGTATACAGCCTTAACAACATCAACCTAGAGAAGTCGACTTGTGAAAGAGACCTAGGGGTACTTGTAAGCCCGGACCTACGGCCTAGAAAACAGTGCGTTAATGTTCGAAATAAGGCAAACAGAGTATTGGGTTTTATATCTAGAAGTGTAAGTAACAAGAGTGCAGAGGTCTTATTGCAACTATATCTTGCGCTAGTTAGGCCGCACCTCGATTATGCGGTTCAGTTCTGGTGCCCCTATTATAGAATGGATATAAATTCACTTGAGTCGGTGCAGCGAAGAATGACAAAAATGATTCCAGGACTTAGAAACCTTCCATATCAGGATAGGTTAAAGAAACTTAACTTGCATTCCCTAGAAAGACGAAGAGTGCGGGGAGATATGTTAGAAGTATTTAAGTGGGTGAAAGGAATCAATAAAGGGGATATAGATAAATTTCTTTTAATATCCGAGCAGGATAGGACTCGGAGCAACGGATTCAAGTTGGATAAGTTTAGGTTTAGGAGGGAGATAGGAAGAAACTGGTTCACAAATAGGGTGGTGGACGGGTGGAACAAGCTTAGCAACTTTGTAGTAAGTGCAGGAACTCTGGAAAGTTTCAAAAGGAGGCTAGATAGATTCATGGATGATAGAGAGTGGTAGTAACTCTCGACAGGAGCTGCCATGCACAGGCCTACCGGCCTATTGCAGACTCCTTATTTTCTTTTGTTCTTATGTTCTTATGACACAACAATTGATCATGACTATAATATTTTCACTAGTATACTACATAAAGCACAAGAACAAAATATACCATACAGAAAAATTAGGTCAAATAAGAATGAGCCAAGGTGGATGACCAGAAAACTTAAACATGACATAGGAATAGAGAAAGGAATATATAAGAAATTAAAGGGAGGGGAGGAGCAGCTCAGAAATAGGTATTATGAACTATCTAGGAATGTTAAGAAAAATGTAAGGAAAGCAAAGAGAGACTATGAAATCAAAATAGCAAGAGAATCCAAGGCGAATCCCAAGGGATTTTTCCAGGTATATAGGACAAAGGTCAAGGACAAAGTTGGGCCTTTAAAGTCAGGGAGGGGAGAAGTGTTAAATGGCAGTGAAATAATAAGCAAAGCATTGAACAGTTACTTCTTATCAGTTTTCACAGAAGAAATTTGCGATGAAATTCCAGAGGTGGAACTGATATTTAAGGGTAAGGAAGAAGAGAAATTAAAGAATATCACTATCAGAAAAGAGAATGTTCTGAAGAAGATAAATAAACTAAAGAAAACAAAATCCCCAGGGCCGGATGAAATTTTCCCTCGAGACTTGAAAGAGTGTAGGGAACAGATTAGCGGACCCCTCGTAAACTTATTTACAAAATCATTAGACACTGGAGTTGTGCCAGACTTGTGGAAACAGGCAAATGTACAGTAGTACCCATATTCAAAAAGGGAGACAGAGCATCAGCGTCAAATTACCGGCAGATCAGTTTGACGTCAGTAGTGGGGAAATTTCTTGAATCAATTATAGCAGTTAGCATCCGATCGCATCTAGAGAAAAGCAAATTAATCTACGACTCTCAACATGGGTTTACAAAGGGAAAATCTTGTCTAACATATCTGCTAACGTTTTTTAGGAAAGTCTTCGAGGTAGTAGATAATGATGAAATTTAAGAGGTTATTTACTTAAACTTTAGCAAAGCGTTTGACAGTACCGCATTAGAGCCTTCTGAGAAAAATTAAGGCTCATGGTATCGAGGGGAAAGTTTTAAATTGGATAAAATCATGGCTCACCGATAGAACGCAGAGGGTCAGCGTACATGGTGTTAAATCTGAGTGGGGCCGTGTAACCAGTGGGGTTCCCCAGGGGTCAGTACTAGGCCCACTCTTGTTCATAATTTACATTAACGATCTAGATACTGGGATCAGCAGTGACATAAGCAAGTTTGCGGATGACACCAAAATAGGGCGGCAAATTAATTCAGGGCAGGATGCAAATGCATTACAGGAGAATCTAAATAAACTGCAGGGGTGGTCTGAAAAATGGCAAATGAAATTCAACACCAGCAAGTGCAGCGTACTTAATATTGGAAGAACAAATACTTATAATGTATACAGCCTTAACAACATCAACCTAGAGAAGTCGACTTGTGAAAGAGACCTAGGGGTACTTGTAAGCCCGGACCTACGGCCTATAAAACAGTGTGTTAATGTTCGAAATAAGGCAAACAGACTATTGGGTTTTATATCTAGAAGTGTAAGTAACAAGAGTGCAGAGGTCTTATTGCAACTATATCTTGCGCTAGTCAGGCCGCACCTCGATTATGCGGTTCAGTTCTGGTGCCCCTATTATAGAATGGATATAAATTCACTAGAGTCGGTGCAGCGAAGAATGACAAAAATGATTCCGGGACTTAGAAACCTTCCATATCAGGATAGGTTAAAGAAACTTAACTTGCATTCCCTAGAAAGACGAAGAGTGCGGGGAGATATGATAGAAGTATTAGTGGGTGAAAGGAATCAATAAAGGGGATATAGATAAAGTTCTTATAATATCCGAGCAGGATAGGACTCGGAGCAACGGATTCAAGTTGGATAAGTTTAGGTTTAGGAGGGAGATAGGAAGAAACTGGTTCACAAATAGGGTGGTGGACGAGTGGAACAAGCTTAGCAACTTTGTAGTAAGTGCGGGAACTCTGGAAAGTTTCAAAAGGAGGCTAGATAGATTCATGGATGATAGAGAGTGGTAGTAACTCTCGACAGGAGCTGCCATGCGCAGGCCAACCGGCCTATTGCAGACTCCTTATTTTCTTATGTTCTTATGTTCAGTGTGATCTAGAGGAGGTCCTCATATTGCCAAATTACCAAGGATCAATTGACTGATAAATACTAGCAAATGGCCATTCAAAAACAAAGTCTTCACAGAGTAGCAGGGTATGGGGGTAATGGCAACCGGCCTGAGGTCACTAGGGGACTGTGGGGTGGGGACCTTGGGGATAGGGGTGACAAATGCGATTTTTCATTCATTAGGGCATTTGCGTCGTCTGAGGGATGCATTAATAATGGAACAGAGGGGGGGTGGCAAGTTCGACTGCAAACTCCTTGTAAATTGTGATTGGGGGGGGGTCAATTGGAGTTGTAGAGCGTTTGGATTTAAATTTCAGGAGTTTGTTGGCAATTTCAAATGGTTGAACACTGGGAGGGGAGGAAGGGGATGGTAAGTAGGCCGGGAGGAGAGTGAGGTCAAGACAGGGTAGGGTATGACATATGGTAGCAAAGTGGTTATTAATTGTTTCAGCTGGCTCCTCACTAGGTAAATGAGAGATAAAAAGAAGTGTGGGAGACTGACGATTAAGACCACAGAGATCTGTTATCTTTGATTACCACTGACCGATGCCAACCTTCTTGAGGCACTTTCCTGGGATAATAAGACTTCTTGGCTGACTAGATTTCCCTGATGACATAGTTTCGTGGACTTTTGTACAGGCGGTTCTTGGTGTAGTATGCCTTGTTGCGCTGCTCAACTAGTCTTTTGATATGGGGTGTAATCCACGGGACATCATCTGGGTGGATCTTCAGTGTCGTGGCTAGAAAGAAGTGGTGGTAGGCTTTGGTGATAGTGTCCAGGTAATTATCCCACTTGTTCTGCACATCGTCTACCGTGATCACTTCAGTTCAGGGATACCGGGTCACCCATTGTCCGATCGCCGCATGGCAGAGTCAGGGGTAGGTCGGTAAGTCCTGGTGACAACTGACGGTCATGAGATGGTAGTTGGAGGTGATCACAGTAGAGACAGGTGGGTGATCCTCCCCATGGGGGCAGCGGCTGGGGGGGAGGGGGATGTAGTGGTTGCCGAGATCAGTCATGATGAGGTCAAGGGTGGCATTCCCATGTGTAGGAAAGTCAACTATCTGTGCAAGATGGAGGTGTTGGGTGATGTCACTGATGTCTAACTCATTAAAGTCACCGCATATCACTAATTTAGCACATGAAATTCTGGATCTCAGGGAGTCAGCAGTGTCTATTATATGAGTAACCAAGTAACCAGTACATTGGCCGTAGGGGAGCGCGAGGGGGGGGGGGGTGATAAGCCACAAAAACAATGAGGGAAGCAAGCTGGCAGGGGTGGGAAGTGGGAGTGACCTTAACCTACAAAGCTTCTACATCCTCAGGTACATTAACACCTAGGTGTGATGGCTTAAGGTCACTACGACAGTAAAGCACCACACCACCACTTCGCCTGTTCTTTCTTAGGTGGTGAAATAACTCATAGTTTTCTATGGCACAGATCTCAGGGACAATTTGTCACGCTTCTGTTATCGCCACAATACCTGCACCAACTGACTTCACTGTAACACTGACCTCCTCCACCTTGTTGCATAAAGATGTAACATTGGACAGCAATAGGGATGGTAGGCTGTACCATAGTCACGGCACTTCATAGCGAGCACACTGTCTTTCTGGCACTGGCTTAACTTTCTTATGCTTGCTCGGTGTGATAATAGGGATTAGTCTGGGAATGCGGCGACCCCGTCTGCAGCCGCGGTTGTGAAAGATTCTCAGCACCTTTAGTATAGTGATGGTGTGGAGTGGAGGATAGCCAGCACCAGACTTCAGCAGGAACAGGTCGGTGCGACGGTATCGTGATACTGGGACGCACATATTCACAAGTCTAGCACTCACAGTCACTGACACCTTGAAAACACGCACTGTCTTTCCGTAAGAGTGCTGAACTGCCTTAAATTAGCTATAGGTCGATGTGATGACCTTGGCTGCTGCGGAGCGCCAGGGCACGTCCTCAATCAGTGAGGTCGCCACTGTGTGTGTGTGTGTGCCTTATCCTTAGATATTAACAAAGGACGATGCAGCACCGCACTTTGATAATACAGTATTTATTGTTCACACACTCTCTCTCTCTCTCTCTCTCTCTCTCTCTCTCTCTCTCTCTCTCTCTCTCTCTCTCTCTCTCTCTCTCTCTCTCTCCTTAGTTCTCTACACCTAAAAAATTCACTTCCTTTCCATAATTTTTGTCCACGCGAGAGACTGAACTTCACATTATCCTGTTGTGGTCGTCAATCTCAACAGCCTGTAAGGGTCGGGATGGGGGGATGGGTATGAGGGATAGCACTTGGTGAGGGAAAGAAGTTGTTTCGAGGAGGGAGGGTTTTAGGGTGAGGATGGATAATATGGAGGGAGGGGGGGATAGTGCTCACTACCTCTCACCCTTCCTGACTCTCGCTCACCCTTCTTCGCTCTTCACTCACCCTTACCCTTCCACACCATCCCTCGTTCTCCCTCACCCTTCCCGACTCTTTCACCATCCCTCACACTTTCTCGTTTTCCCTCACCTTCCCTCAATGTCCCTCACATTGCCTCACCTTCCTTCACCCTCACTATTCTTCCTCACATTTCCTCACCCTCTCCCACCTCCCCCTTGTACACGATTACAGGCTATTACCCAACTCTGTTATCATCATTGTACAGGAAAGGTAATATATATATATGTGTGTGTGTGTGTGCGCGCGCGCGCGCGCGTGTGTGTGTGTGTGTGTGTGTGTGTGTGTGTGTGTGTGTGTGTGTGTGTGTGTGTGTGTGATTTGATTTTGCCGCTTACAGCGACTACTTTATTGTGCACCCCACACTCATCCTGTGAGCGGTAGCGCAAAAGGATTACAGAGTAGAGTTTACAACGGGTCATAATAATTAACCCCCGTTGTCAGGATATTATGGCACTGAATGTTACACAGTATTTCAATTACATTATTTGTTTAGTTCTACACATAAAGGGTAACTTATTCACAAATGCGTGAGTACAGGCGTGCCAGGCAGTATGTCTGGCCTCACACTTTGTTATTCACATTTACGTGAGAAGTATTCAAGCACATTGTGTATTTGGTTCTGTACATGAGAACTGATATAGTTACTAAGTGCAAAAAAGTGGATACAATCTTAATATGTCGGCTATCTTGCCATTAGAGATGAAGTGTTGTGCCATTTCACACACAGTGTGCTTGGACCTGTCCCTAAAAGCTTCTAGGGTTCTGGCCACACACTTTACATTTAGTCTTGTTTACATCTGCTTGAGGAACATACTGCCAGAGGTACTTATATCCTAACCTTAATCTAGCGGTTACAACATCTTGTAATCTAGTGATCTTGTTACTTGCTCCATATACATGTTTCACTTGATACATCTCATCATGGTAAACTATGGAACGACTAGTGCCTGTTTGCACTAGTCTTCTTGCGTCAAACTCATCGATAAGTTCTTTCCTAATTACAGTTTTAAGGGTTCTTTTTGGCAGACCCAAATTGTATTCAACGGTGTCTTTGTTAGACGCGAGTTTGGCGAGGGCATCAACTCTGTCATGTTTTATGAGGCCTATGTGAGAGGGGATCCACAACAGTTTGACCTTGACACCCCGGTCAACAAGGCACGCATATTTGTGTCTGGCTTCAGAGACAAGAGCGTGACAACCTGAGTCGAGGGTGTCAAGGGCAAGTAGTGAGGATAGAGAGTCAGTGATGATGAGACTGTCAGTGACAGTGGTTTCAATGAATTTAATAGCTGTGAGTATGGTAACTAATTCAGTTTGTAGAGTGGATGCCCAGTTGTTAATTCTAACTCCTTTCTCAATTATATTACCGTCAGGTTGAGTCACAACAATAGCACTTCCAGCCCTCCCACAGGCGGTGTTAAGAGATCCATCAGTGTAGATGGTCTGTGTGATATTATCATCAGTCTGTAGAGTGTGTATGTGTTCAAGAGCTCTCAATTTGGCAGTGTGTTGGAGATAAATGCTTTGTATAATTAATTTTTAGGCTGATATGTCGGTATTGTAATATCGAAGGGAACTGTCCGCCAGGGTGGCAGGAAGCGCCGTTGTGTCTCAACTTTGTACAGGTGGTCTAGTCCAAACATCTTCATATGTGTAGCTGTAGTTTGGATCCATTTAGACTCACCAGTCTCATGGTTCATACATTCTAGCAATTTAAGGAAATAATGTTATCAGGATCACCACGCAGAAGCCTCAGGGCTATCATGAGGTTGACTTCAATTATTCTAGTTCCAGTTCTTTCCTCATATTAAGTAATTTAGTGCTCATGGGACATCCTAGGATAATTCTGAGGGCTTTATTTTGCATTTTCTTGAGCTTGTCAACGCCTTTCCCGTCACGAAGGACCAGGGCTGGTGCGTGGTAATCTATCAGAGATCTTATATAACCTAGGTACATTGTTTTAACAATTCTAATATTAGCACCATAGTGTGAGCTGTACCCCGTTAAAGTTGTGTGTGTGTGTGCATATATATCTATATCTATATCTATATATATATATATATATATATATATATATATATATATATATATATATATATATATATATATATATATATATATATATATCAAGACCCACAAGCCTAATAACCCAGCAAGACCCATCATTAGCTCAGTTGGGTCAATCTTTTATAAACTATCTAAATGGTTAGTTTCTTCACTAAATCCCCTAGTTGGTAACATTTCTAACTCTAATATCAAGAATAATATGGATTTGGTTGATAAACTCAATAACTTACATATTAATTATGATTTTAAACTGGTCAGTTTTGATGTAACATCACTCTTTACAAAGGTCCCAGTTGATGATTTACTAGAGTTCCTCATAGATTCCCTGGATAATATTTCATTGCCCGTCGCGAAAGACGACTTCATCGAACTCATCAAACTATGTATTAAGGATTGTAAATTTGAATTCAATGGAGAATATTATACTCAAAAATTTGGTATGGCAATGGGTAATCCACTCTCACCTGTATTAAGCAACCTATATATGGAATTCTTTGAAAAGAAACTATTAAATAATATTTTACCACCTTCAGCAGTCTGGTTTAGATATGTTGATGATGTATTATGTCTCTGGCCATGTAATGAGGACCTAAAAGCTTTCCTGCCACAACTTAACAACTTAGCTCCCTCGATCAAATTCACTGTGGAATTAGAGCATGACTGTAAATTGCCATTCCTAGACTATCTGATACACAGAATAGGTAACACTTTTAAGTTCAGTATTTATAGAAAACCTACTAATGTGTGTTCATACATTTATTATTATTCTGCCCACCATAATAGAGTCAAACAGTCAGTATTTTCAACAATGTTTTTACGTGCTTTGAGAATTTGCAGCCCGGAATTCATAAATATATCTATAATATTGGCTCAAACCTTAAATACCATAGATCTTTCATAGACAAATGCCTGAACATTACTAAGAAATCTTTTTATAGAACTGATCCCAAGCCCACCCATGACCATAAGAATCTCTTAGTATTACCATTTCACAAAATTTCTCTCAAATTCCTTTACAACTAGAAACCTGGGACGTCAATGTGGTATTTAAAAACTCATGCACTGTTAAACAAATATTAATCAAGAACTCCCCCACCAACACAATTGGTTGCATATATAAAGTTCCTTGCAAGGAATGTAATATGTTTTTCTTAGGCCAGACAGGTAAAGATCTTGTAACTAGACTTAAACAAAATAAATATAGTGTTAGGACAGGCCAGGTATCCAATGCTCTGTTTGTTCATTTGAGGGATAACAAGCATTGCATTGACTGGGATAATGCCTCCTCAGTATTACCTTGTAATTCAATTGACAGTAGGAACATCATAGACTCTAGTCTCATTAAACATACTGAAGCATTCAACATGAATTTGAGTAATGGCATGTACAAACTGGACAATTTTGTAATTAAGAAGATTTGTAACCAGGTGAGAAGGTTGGGTCACCTTACCCTCTGACCTGACTACCGACCTTTGCCGTGCTATTTAAAGATTAGTAGGGTCATTACCTAATACCTGACCATTGTGGACCTGATCTCACCCTCCTCTGTATATATACACCTTGTTTTGTCCTTCTCCTTAGTCTGTACCCACCCCTGAAGATGTGAATTACACGAAAGCGCTTGGGAACTTCGTGTTTTCTTCTTTCCTTGTGGTTATCAGCACATATATATGCTGATAACCACAAGGAAGGAAGAAAACACGAAGTTCCCAAGCGTTTTCATGTAATTCACATCTTCAGGGGTGAGTACACGAAAACGCTTGGGAACTTCGTGTTTTCTTCCTTCCTTGTGGTTATCAGCATATACCTGGATCACGTGCAACGACAGTGATTTACTTGCATATATATATATATATATATATATATATATATATATATATATATATATATATATATATATATATATATATATATATATATATATATATATATATATATATATATATATATATATATATATATATATATATATATATATATATATATATATATATATATATATATATATATATACAAAAAAAAAAAAAATATATATATATATATATATATATATATATATATATATATATATATATATATATATATATATATATATATATATATATATATATATATATATATATATATATATATATAAAAGACGTATGTCTGTGTGTTTGTTTGTGTGTCTGCACGAGAATCTCGGAAACTACTTTACAGATCTGTAGTGATGATGTATGGTGTTATATGTAGTGATGATGGATGGTGTTATATGTAGTGATGATGGGTGGTGTTATATATAGTGATGATGGATGGTGTTATATGTAGTGATGATGGATGGTGTTATATGTAGTGATGATGGATGATGTTATATGTAGTGATGATGGGTGGTGTTGTATGAAGTGATGATTAGACAATAAAATAATAACAGTTTAATGCTAAAAAAATATACTTTGCTGTACCGTTGTAGTGGAACTTACATACACCGTTAATGAACTATTGATGGAAGAAGAAGTTTTGGGGACTGAACAGTGAGACAATGTGGAGCCTCCCGGAGGGTGGCGTTCTACCGTGGCCTAGCGAATGAGCCGCCCGGACCAAACTTGGCATGGATAGCAAGTGTCATGTGGGGATCTCAAAAAAACTCCATCCAACCCGATCCGCCACACCCAACCCGACCCGACCCGTTAAACCACACAGAGGCCGATACTCTGATATTCCTTTGTATCTCATCTCACGTTATGAAATTTGAGATTGCAACTGAATGTGTATATGTTATGTAAAATTAAATACGTCTGATTACAGATGAGTTAAATGCGTAGATGCCTGAAGAGTCAGTGGGTTTTTTTTATGTCATCAAGTTATTGGAAGCTCCAACAACTTTCCCTGAATACGAATTCGCAAATTTCGACTTACAACAGGTACCTACTTTACTGCTAGGTGAGCAGGGACTAATGGGGGGGGGGCTAGGAAGTAAGTCCAAACAACTTCCACCGGCCCGGGAATAGAACCCGTGACATCTCGCTTGCGAGGCAAGAACGGTACCGCTTCTACCACCCCTTGAGTAGAGTCTGCCAGTAGAAGTGATGAATCCCTGACCCGTCCTTAGGGACACCCTGAGTGCCAAATTGCTACTGCAATTAGATAATTTTGATTCCTAATCATCAGAGAATCTGATGTTTGTATTAGCATTTTTTGGCTTCTTTCTCTGCACTGTCTGCAGCCAACTTCCTTTTCATTGCTTTCTTGAGAGTTTTTCGAGTCGTTTCTGTCTTTTCAGGAATACTTTGTCAAGAGATGACATTGCCCCACGACGCCCTTTTTCTTATTGCGCTATTAAGAAATCCTTATCCTCCTGAACTGTCATCATATTCAAAGCATTCACATGTGCAATGTCAAAGAGATCTTCAAATGTATCAGTGAACTCTTTCTCTTTCTGCTTTTGAGTTTCTGTCTTTCTTGAAGAGTTCTTTTTCAAACTACTCCACTTGTCAAACATTTTGTGCACTTGATTCACACAATCTGGTTTGTGGTGTGTGGGAATGTTTGCTTTTGTCCAAAATTGAAAAACTTTGTCTGTGACTTTCCCAGCTGCCACCCTGATGTTTTTTTTCAGTATGCGATGCAGGTTTAAAAAATACTGTAACACTTGCCTGTTTGAAGGTAACTTAGCCCCTGTAATGTCATCACATAATGTCTTTATCAAATACACATTTTCTCGTGTTTTTACTCCTGCATTAGCCATTTTGAACTGAGGAATAAAGAAATTAACTATTACTATAAATTATTAATGAGAATACTCTGCAGAACTGTTTCTAATTTCCCAGATCATCAATCACGACCAGCAAAAACTCACCACAATTGTGCCAAATGCGACCCACTAGTGGTGGGCGTAATCGGCTACAAAGTAATCGACCACATCGAGTACTTAATTTTTGACAGCTTTGAGCAACCTCTAAATATTAATATATTTAAAAATAACTGTACACACAATGTTTTCATCCTAAATGGACACTTTTAGCAGGGTCTGTGGTAAAAAAATTCCAGAGTTGAAAAATAAGGGCCACCCTAATATATATATATATATATATATATATATATATATATATATATATATATATATATATATATATATATATATATATATATATATATATATATATATATATATATATATATATATATATGTGTGTGTGTGTGTGTGTGTGTGTGTAATACTCAGAAATTTCAGTGTAATTTCAAACGCCGTGCCATTGACGATGCTGAGTTCAAGGTCGTCTGAGGGAAGACAGCTCTCCCCGCACATAGCGAGAGGTTGTGGAACTAGGCCTATACGATATTAAATGTTGTTTACCGAGTTAATAGGGACGCGAATCATGAAATTACATATCAGTTATTAAATTGAAAATAATTATAGATCGTTTCCCAGTCTGAAAATGTTGCACACGTCCTAATTAAACTGTTAACCGTCTGGTAAATAAGTCACTCCTGGAAAGCGTGAACCAGTGAGGAAGCGTGGCTGGGGAGCTGTGAGAGAGGTCAAGGACCACCTCTGTGCTGTACCCAGGAGAGACGGATCGCGTGACCTGGTTCCTTCGTTTATTTAACATCAGTATTAACAAGTAAGTTTTATTCAATCTCAGACAAAGCTTGATAGGGCGGTAGGAACAAACGGTGATGTGAGACAATAGCTAACAGCCCGGGTTTTTCAGGGTTCTGTAGACCCCACGCGGTATGATAACGTCCACTGGCGGTATGAGAGTGGTGAAGCAAACTGTATGACTGTCCACTGACCTGGGTTTGAGCCACCTGTTGAGTATGGTGAGAGTTGGAGTGAACCCAGCTGTCTAGGTGCCCAACTAACGACGTGACGATCGTTTGGGGTCATCAACTGTCCTCTACCTCGGCTCACAATACCACATATCTTCAAGCAGCTTAGTGAAAACCTTTTACTAAAGGGAAGCTAAAGCTTCTCTCAACTGTACAGTGTCTGAGTGGCTCACTTCCTTCCGTTTCATGGATGTACTGGGGGCAAAGTGAAGCCAGCTGAATGATACACGGTCACACACTGGGACCAAGAATCCAGTGGAACTTAGAGGTACATTTCCAAGGTTGAGAAAGGCTGGTTTGGGCCTTAAACTACGGGTGCCTGCTGGTTGTGCCTTAAATAACTACGGAGTGCAGGTGAAATCTATGTGTTAGGTTAGGAAGCATGGTTCACGGGTATTGGTGGATTCAGTAACTTCTTGATAATAGTGATAATATTTTTGTGTGTACTTAATACTATTTTTTTCAGTTACTAATGTATGCTGTGTGCATTTAATATTTCCTTATAATTTCAATCTCAGGTATAACCCTTGTTCCCCAGAGTAGTGTTTAAGTTAGGTTAGGAGGTGTGTATCTGTTGCGGTAATATAATTTTGCTGAGTGCCCTGAAGGCCTACTCAGGGTGGAGTTAATGAGTTTTATTTTTTATACCATTTTCTCAGTGATGGATATCATTTTGCTGAGTGCCCTGAAGGCCTACTCAGGGTGTAGTTAATAATTTCTATTTTTCATACCATTTTCTCGGTGCTGGATATCATTTTGTTGAGTGCCCTTAAGGCCTATTCATTGTAGAGTTATTGATTTCCTATTTTTTTCATAAAATCTTCTCAGTGATTGATATTATTTTGTTGAAAGCCCTTAAGGCCTGTTTCATGTGTACAAGCAACATTTCTTAATACTTTAAATTTATTGTTGTCTAATGAGGCATTGTCTGAATTTCAAATATTTTCAATATCATGTATAACTTTTATTCCCCAAAGTAGTGTTTTAAGTTCAGGTTAAGAGGTGCGCATATTGGTGTATCATTATTTGATTGTGTCTGTAGTGTTGGAGGGAATATAATTGTCTAAATTTTACAGTGTGTCTCATTCATCCCAGTCACAGACGCTATCCTTCCACGGGTCACGGACAATTCATTTTGTTTAGTAAATTTAAGTGTTCTTGTGCTGGTTCCGGATTTCTCTCAAAGGGGCCCTTCCACTGCAATTACCATCTAATGAGCTTTAATAAACCCCAAGTCTAGTGAGAAATTAAAGTCCAGTAATTCCGACCGGTTACATATATATATATATATATATATATATATATATATATATATATATATATATATATATATATATATATATATATATATATATATATATATATACATATATATATATATATATATATATATATATATAAGGAAAGGTATTTCCTCTTACACAGATATATTAAAAAAATAATACAAACATCTATGTCCAAGCCAACTTGACTTCTGCTGTCCGAGGCCGAGCTCCATCTAGAAGACAGTGGCGAGGGTCACTCATCCGAACCCTTCAGGAACACGACCTCCTGCCTGATATTGTTGTCACCCCTGCTGTTGGTTCATCTCCTTCTCCCTTGCTGGATTTTCAGCCTGACCATGTCGTAGCCCATGGACGCCATCTGGAACATCATGTTGTACACACGGATGTTCTCTTTGTAGTGGCGTGCCTGCGCGTCCTCAGATGTCCAGAGGTGCTGCAGGTAGGGCGGCGGATGCAGGCGGCTGATGATGACAGTGCTGCTGCAGCAGCACACGCCTGCTGACTCGCCACGCTACTTCAACGCATCGCAGAATTGACAAATCCGGTCTTTGGAGCCGATGCAGAGCTCCCGCAGAGCAGTGTAGGCCGACGCGTCATAGAACAGCGCGCGGCGCTGCGGCAGGTCCCGCTGGAGTACAGCGGGGCACTCGGCCTCACGCTGAGCGCGAGCAGGCAGTCGTACGGCCCGGTCCTCCTCCGACTCCTGCTCGTGGGCTCGCGCTGTCGATGCCGCATCCTTCCGTCGACGGTCCACCGCCTCCTCCTCGGTCTCATGCTCGCGGGCATGCGCTGTCGACGCCGCATCCTTCCGTCGAAGGGCCACCGCCTCCTCCTCGGTCTCATGCTCGCGGGCAAGTGCTGTTGAAACTGCATCCTTCCGTCGACGGTCCACCGCCTCCTCCTCGGTCTCCTGCTGGCGGGCGAGTGCCTTAGACTGGGAGTCGGTCGACTGGCACTAGCGTCGTTCGCTCTGAGGCTCCAGCTCAAGCTCTTCTCTCCGTCGTTCGGCGAGGATCTAGGCTGGCACAGATGGAGTAGCCAGCACTCGAGACGCTCGCCGAGTCATCGGTGGTTTATACTGAAACAAAATAAATCCCTTGAATATACTATTAAAACTTTTGATAAAAGTGATATGAAAATCGACTATTCATACAGGTCATACTCAAGTGAAAGGTTAAATTTACAATTAAGTTTTCAACTCAAGTTAAATGGAACATTCTAAGTTAATCAAATATCATTCTCACAGGATAATCGCTTGATCTGCACAAATCGAGTAAATAATTAATTGACAACAATAACGCCAGTAGTGTGATATACTGAACATTCTGGAAGCTGTTCCTAACCTTTAACCTGGTCACAATATATTTGGAAATTAAATAATCGAAGTATATAATGCTAAACCCAAACCTGCCCAAATGTAGCGCTTGGCGACAAAATGCAAATGACGCAACTTTGAGTATAAACGAAGTCGATCGCCCACCCATCTCAACAACTCCTCAAATTCCAGTTTAAAATGACGTAAAAGACGTCACGCACTTTGCAAATAATTGATTAAAGATTGAGGAATCGATTAGTTTCGACATCTAACGCTTGGCGCCATCATTGAATTTTTAGTGCTGCCAGTTCGCCGCAACGGTCTCCCAAACCAGACCATATATGGCGAATGCCAAAATGCAAAAGACGCAACTCTAATCGATTAGTTCCCCCGTCCATCTTAAAAAATCTTAAAACTTCATATTAAAATGACGTAAAAGACGCATTTTCATCCCAATGTTGCACCATCTAGACGCCACCGTTGAATTAATAGTGGTGCCAGTTCGCCGCAACGGTCGCCCGAATCCAGCCAAAAAACGAAACAAATTTACAATTAAATTTTCAAACTCAAGTTAAATAGAAAATTCTAAGTTAATGAAATATTATTCTCACAGGGTACTCGATTGATCTGCAGAAATCGAGGAAATAATTAATTGACAACAATAACTCCAGTAGCGTGATATGCAGAACATTCTGGAAGCTGCTCCTAACCTTTAACCTGGTCAAAATGAATTTTTAAATGAAATAATCGATATATATATAATGCTAAACCCAAACCTGGCCAAATTGAGGTGACTAAACTGACCGAGACTGACGGTGGCTCCTCAGCGTCCGCGGCACACGAAGCAGCTCCGTCGCCCATGAAGTCGCCGTCGCTTTGCCTGCCGAGGGCAGAAGCCCACCGCCTCGGTTGTTGCAAACCGCTCGGTCCCTCCAGCGGGTCGTCCACGTCCTCGATGGTCTGAAAATCACCGATATGATGATGAGTGGAAATGGGGCACCATCCATCAGTCAACGATTAACACCATCTTCCACGAACGGATCCATGTTAATGAATGATGAATGAACCTTTTGGCAAAACACTGACCTTTCTCTTGTTGAGGTGAGTGCCTCTCAATGACACCTTCCTCTTCGGCATGATGGACGGCCGATGCACAGATTAATGTACGAACGCAAAATGAAAAAAAGAATTTGATACGCAGACCAATGCTATTGCAGCGCAGTGAGTCGTAGGTGACAGGCAAGTGAGGCAAGCCAGGTACCACGACAGAGTGCCGTGGTCGGGGGTCCGTGGCGAGCCCGGGTTACCAAGGCGTGAAAGTTTGAACGCTCGAAACGTAATGGCTGGCGCGCAACCGCCGTCCGGCTGACAGCGTACAGCGACATCTTTTTCCAGCGTAAATAAAATAGTTAATTAATGCCTTTCTTTAATAACCATCGATATGGGACCAGGTTTCTTGCACTCTACGAATTTTTTTTGCGATTTTTCCACCAAGTTTGATGAGAAACGATTGTGCCGTTTCGGCTGCCCAGAACAGACACACAGACAGACAGACAGACACACGGCTACTCCTATAGTATATCAGATACAGTGAGTATCATAGAATATAACGATGTGAGCATTATAGAAGATGACACTGTGAATATTATAGAACACAGTGAGTATTATGGAAGATAACACCATGAGTATCAGAGAACATGACACAGTGAGTATCATACAGTATAAGATGATATAGTGAGAATTATGAAAGATGACACAGTATCATATATCATGAAAAGGTGAGTATTATAGAAGTGACATAAAAAGTCTTATAAAACATCAATAAACTTGTAGTCTGTTCACCATATGGTTAAGAACCTCTCCAGCAAGACACTTCAAACATTCAGACTTCTCTAATGAAGGTTCGTGGTAAACAAACTTCTCCACCCATATATTATATATATATATATATATATATATATATATATATATATATATATATATATATATATATATGTATATATATATATATATACATATATATATATATATACAGTATATATATCCAGCCTTTGTTATATATTTTTTTTTCACAGCAAATTGTTTAAGTAAATGAGTTTCTTCCAGCGGCATGTTTACCTAAATAAGTTTCTCATAACGACACGTTTACGTTAACAATAATAATAATAATAATAATAATAATAATAATAATAATAATAATAATAATAATAATAATAATAATAAAGCACAGATTACAAAACACGATGTATTAAATGAGGCTCATGTCGGACACACCAACGATGGACATCTGATCCTAAAATTATTAAAGTCTACTTCCCCTTTGGCCGAACGGTTCATAAGAACATAAGAATGGAGGAAACTTTGCTAAGGAAGTGGGCGGGCATGGTATAGATCAGTGGTTCCCAAACTGGGGGCCATAAGCTCAGGCTATGTACACATAAAAATCCCAAGCCCCACCACACTAAAGCAGCCAGTCAGCAGCTGAGCCAGCCAGAGATATGGATTGGGAGAGGGGGGCCATGGATAAGGATCATATATGAAAAGTGGGTAATGATCAGAAAAAGTTTGGGAGCCACTGGTACTATAGATATATACAGTAGAGAATACTGAGCACCTGGTACAGGAGGTACTGTGAACGGTACTGCACTCGAATTCTCTAACCTTCAAACTGTATAATTAGGCATCCAGTCACAGTTTGGTTGACGGGGGAGGGGGATGGTGTGCCAAAACCACAGACCAGGGACTATTTCTATTTTATTATGCTACTTGAAGCGGCTAGTTTATTGTGCACCCAATACTCATCCTGTGAGCGGTAGCTCAAAAAGATTACAGAACAGATTTCACAAAGGGTCTGTATAACTATCCCCAGTGGTCAGGATATTATGGCATGGAATGTTAGAGTATTTTAAATAAATTCTTTGTTTAGTACTGTTCATAGAGGGTAACTTATTCGCAACTGCCTGATTACAGAAGTGTGAGGCAATATGTCTGGCCGCACACTTTGTTATTCACATTTGCCTGAGAGGTATTCAAGCATATTGTGTGTTTGGTTCTATACATGGGAAATAAAATTGATACTGAATGCAAAAAAGTGGATACAATCTTAATATGTCAGCTATCATGCCATAAGAGATAAAGTGTTGTGCCATTTCTCACACAGTGTGTTTGGACCTGGTTGAGGACGTAGTGTTCGAGTGTGTGGCCATATGTCTGGCCAAACACTTTACATTTAGTTATGTTCAAATCTGCTTGAGGGATATACTGCCAGAGGTACTTATAATCTATAACCTTAGTCTAGAGCAGGGGTTCTCAACCAGGGGGGAATTCCCCCCAGGGGGGGAATTTCAGGTTTTCAGGGGGGGGGGGGAAACTGATTCGGGAGCAAGAGATATGTTCGATGAGAAACCAATCACAGAATTTTGGCCTTGATGTGCGATTTCTACCCAAAAGTGGCAGAAAGAGCTATCCGTGCATTGCTTCCGTTTGTGTCGACATATCTTTGTGAGTCAGGCTTTTCAACTCTGTTGCAAATTAAAACGAAGCAACGTAGTAGATTAGAGGTAGAAAATGATCTGCGTTGTGCCCTTTCAAGCACTCCTCCGCGTATCCCAGAATTGGGGAAGAAATAACAATCACAGGTTTCTCATTGACTGTAATCTTCATCCGAATAAAATTAATTACAAATTTACAATATCCTGGTATTCTATTGAACTTTTTGTTTATTGCATTATGCTTCAGTTTGGTCTGTTAAGTAATTCATTATAAAAAAAAAAAAAACTATTTTACTTTTATTCAAGTTTTATAAATCCATCAACATTTTCAATTGGCATTTAATTTGTAAAACTCCACTATAAAAATAATCCATGTAAAATTGTAACTGTACCTGTATATGTACTAATATGGAAAAAATAAAGGATTTTCAGTATTACATGTATATTATTTGGAATGCACTTTTTGAGGCAGACAATCTTGGAAAGGAGGGGGTAATGACATTCTGACATATGGTGAAAGGGGTGCATGGGGCAAACAAGATTGAGAACCACTGGTCTAGAGGTTACAACATCATGACTGTCTAGTGATTTTGTTACTTGCTCAATATACTGTACATGTTTCACTTGATATATCTCATCATGGTAAGCAATGGATTGACTAATGCCTGTTTGCGCTTGTCTTCTTGCGTTAAATTCAACAATAAGTTATTTCCTAATTACAATTTTAAGGGTTCTTTTTGACAGACCCAGATTGTATTCATCAGTGTTTTTGTTAGACGCAAGTTTGGCGAGGGCATCAACTCTGTCATGTTCTTTGAGACCTATGTAAGATGGGATCCATAACGGTTGGATCTTGACACCCCGGTCAACAAGTTACGCATAGTTGTGACGCATAGATGTGTCTGGCGCGTGATAACTTAAGTTGAGGGTGTCAAAGGCAAGTAGTGAGGAAAAATTTAGTGATGATGAGACTGTCAGTGGCAGTGGTTTCAACAAACCAGGGAGTTTATGCGTCTTGGAACTGCAAGGATTCTATTTCATACGTCACTGCGTCAAACTCTCATCTCTAATATTGTTGGTACACAAGTAAATTGCGGATGACGGGTAAATTTTACGGACACAAAATCGTTTCGTTCCCAGTGTACATAAACACCTGCCGTTCAGCGGTCATCCTGGAAGAAACGGACTCCAGCAGTGGGTTCTCCTCCAAGGATGCAGGTCACGATGGAACACCATTATCTTTTTCGCTCCGAGGAAAAAACATTGACCGTGACCTGATTACGCCACGGTGCTCAACCTTTGTGTTGTGTTGTGTTGTGTACTGTTGTGTACTGTTATGTTGTGTTTATACCGCCTGCTGTGCTGTGTACTCTCGTGTTTTGTTGTTTTGCGTTGTGTACTGTTGTTTTGTGTTGTGTACTAGTGCTGTGTTGTGCACTGTAGTGTTGTGGTGTGTACTGTTATATTGTATACTATTTTGCTGTGTTCTGTACTGTTGTGTTGTGTTGTTTATTATTGCGGTGTGTTGTGTAATGTTGTGTTGTGTTGCGTTGGGTACTGTAGTGTTGTGATGTGTATTATTGTGTTGTGATATGTACTGTTGTGTACTGTTGTGCTGTGATGTGCTGTGTACTGTTGTGTTGTGTAGTGTACTGCTGTGTTGGTTACTGTTGTATTGTATATTATTGTGTTGTGTACTATTGTGTTGTGTTGTGTATTATTGTGTTGTGTTGTGTTGTGTACCGTGTACTGTTGTGTTGTGCCGTGTGTTATTATGTTATGTTGTGTACTGTTGTGTCGTGATGTGTTTAATTTGTTGTGTTTTGACTGTCGTGCTGTTTTGTGTATTTTTTATTTATTTTTTTTTACGGGGATGAGCCCACCCAGCACAGGTCACTGACCCACATCAGGGCTTGTTGTGTTGTGTTTTATTGTTTCGTGCTGTGTTGTGTTGTGTTAGGTACTGTTGTGTTGTGTTGTGTGCTGTTGTGTTAGTTACTGTTTGTTGGTTACTATTGTGTTGCGTATTATTGTGTTGTGTACTGTAAGGGTTGTGTTGTGTACTATTGTGTTTTGTTGTGTTGTGTACTGTTGTGTTGTGTATCACTGTGTACTGTTATGTTGTGTTGTGTACTGTTGTGTTGTGTATCACTGTGTACTGTTATGTTGTGTTGTGTACTGTTGTGTTGTGTATCACTGTGTACTGTTATGTTGTGTTGTGTACTGTTGTGTTGTGTATCACTGTGTACTGTTATGTTGTGTTGTGTACTGTTGTGTTGTGTATCACTGTGTACTGTTGTGTTGTGTTGTGTTGTGTACTGTTGTGTTGAGTACCTGTTGTGCTGTGGACTATTATGTTTTGCTGTCTACTGTTGTGTTGTGTATTGTTGTGTTGAGATGTGTTCTGTTCTGTTGTTTTGTACTGTTGTGTTGGTTGCTATTATATTTTGTTGTCTACTGCTGTGTTGTGTATTATTGTGTTGTGTATTTTTGTGTTTTGTACTATTGTGTTGTGTACTGTTGTGTTGTGTTGGTTACTATTGTGTTGTGCTGCGTACTGTTGTGTTGTGTACTGTTGTGTTGTGTTGGTTACTGGTGTGTTGTGCTGCGTACTGTTGTGTTGTGCACTTTTGTGTTGTGTTGGTTACTATTATGTTGTGTATTATTGTTGTGTTGTGTACTGCTGTGTGTACTGTTATGTTGTGTACTGTTATGTTGAGTTGTGTAATGCTGTGTTGTGTTGTGTAATGTTGTTTTGTGTAATGCTGTACTATGCATTATTAGGGTGTGTCATAGGAGGGAAGATCAGCTAAAACTAATGGCCCATCACTTTTTTGGTAGATTTTAGTGTATATAAACAGAAAATAATTTCAGTTTCAATATTTTGCAACCTTTTGCTAGGTAAATTTTAGCGTGAAATTTATCGAAAATCTAACGTACAGCTGCATTAGTGCATTACAATTAAATAGTGAACATTGCTTTCTGACTTCATTCTGTAACAACCCAACTAACAATATTTTTTTCTGTTTCAGATTCTGATGCATTTATAAGTTGATAATATTTGCGATGGCTGCTTGTGTCAGGACGAGGAACCAAAAATCCAGCCATCTCAGTCACTATCTTGGGTCTGGGAGAGAGCTCCCTGAAGTCGGAGTTGCCTACATTGAGAAAGATGCTTTGAGATACGGTGTTTTAATCAGGCAAATCAGTGAAAAGAACCAAAAGAACTTACACAAACAAAGACATTGCCAGTGATATGACCAAGTTGTCTTGGCACAGTACACTCTGGCTAACGCCCGTCTAAGCCCAGTCATAACAAGTCAGAAGAAGATTAGTGAGAGACTGCTAGCCAGTTGGGGAAAAGGCAAGAGATATTCCTCTTGGGAGAGGAAAAACTTTAAAGTTAAGGACAGCTTTGCCAAGCAATCTCGGGACCTCAGTTATTTGAAATAATTACTGGTAAGTGCCCAATTGTTCTCTCTGGTCCTGAGTTTGGATGCGATCGTGACTGTAAATCCGAGGCCCACATCTCCTGTATTTGCAAGCGTGAACTGAAGATTCCTGTGATCGAACTGGCATTTGTCAAAGCACAGAGAGAAGACTGGCAGTATAGGGGCTCTCATGATTTCTAGCCAAGATATTCCGGAGTCCAAGAGACAGGAGGCTGCCACAGAGAGACAGAAGAGGAGAAGAGTTGCCGAGGAAAAGAGACTTGAGAAGGTCCAGGGTGAGGTAAAAAAGGCCGATGATTGGAGTCAAGCTGATTCAGAGTTTAATGACTTCCCCATGGCTGATCCGAGTGCTGACCAGGGAATGGTGACTTTGTCCCTACCCAGAAAATAATGATCCCAAACCTTCCAGGCATAAGATTCGAAATAAATAGGTGAGGGTCTCGAAAGTATAGTTTGGCCAGCATGCGACACCACACTGGAACTTGAGAAACTGCAGAGATAGCAACAGCTGCCTGGATGACGGTGGTTTGATAACACCTGATGATGTTCACCTGGTGATAGATCACAACAAAGTAAGGAGAGCTCAGGAGAAACTTGTCAGCAACTCAGGAAGAGGAGTTTGATAAGGGGATGAGAGAAAATGGAATCAATTGTTTGTTCCTTTGATGGGAGAAGGATGACACTAAAGTGTTCATGAAAGTTGGAGATTCTGACAAGTTGTTCCCTGCCATGGTGAAGGAGGAACACTACTCCTGCTGCAGTGAACCAGGAGGAAAGTATTTGTGGCATTTCACTCCAGAGAAAGATGACATCAGGAAACCAGCTGAGATAGTGGCAGATAACATTGTGAACTGGCTCAGAGAGAGGAACGTAGACCAGACCCTGCAGGCCATTGAAGGGGACAGCACCAACACGAACACAGGGTGGAAAGGGGGGGGGGTCATACAGTGGATAGAGCGGAAGATTGGGAGGAAGCTGGTCTGGATTGTTTGTGACCTCCACCAACGAGTTGCCACTCAGACATCTGATCCAGAGCTGGATGGCAAGACTCTTTCAAACAACAGATGGTCTGTCCTCTGCAAGATGCTGACTCTGCCACTGAGTTAGAAATAAATCCGGTGCTTTGAAAAATCACAGTTGGCCCTCCACTCAAGGAGCTTGCACATACCGTCATTGGACGACCTGAGTACTGACCAGTACTATGGTTACATGATTTGCAGTGCCATCAAAACGGGGGTCATGCCTGATAGACTTGCTTACCTGCAGATAGGTCGAGTCTCACATTCTAGGTGGCTCACAACGGCTCTCCGGTTCTGCAGAATTTGGGTCGCTCATCATAAACTGAAAGGGAACCAGCTTCACAACCTGAGACTTATTGTCCAATTCATCGTGAGTGTCTACTTGCCAAATTGGTTCAACACTAAGGTCAAGTCATCGTTCGAAGGTCCGAGGCATGCTCTTCCAGCTTGAGCTCCTGGAGGAGTCAGCTGAAGGAAGGTTGTTCAGATTGTGGAGCAGACTGTGAGGAGATCTTTCCTGGTATGCTCATCCCAGGCAGTTCTGCAGACAATGCCTGCAGCAAGGATGAGGAGGAGAGAAGAGTGGCAGTCAAAAGATCTTGGATATGAGACTGCGAGAGGATCTGGGCATGACGAATCAGTTGGTGACGATTCCTTCCAGGGTCAGAAGACCCTGAAGTCATCCAGGGTGCCAAGACCACTGATCTCATAGATCTGGATAACACCAGGCTGGCAGTGAGCCCCCTCTTACCTGCAGCCTCACCAATGTTCAAGTCAGAGCTTTCCTGGACAACCCCATGCATGTCCCTGCCTGGCCCTCGTACACCCAGAGTATAGAGCGTTGTGTACAGCAAGTGAGCGAGGCCAACAGTCACTTGTACAGCCAGGAGAGGAGCGAAGGCTACATCCGAGTTCAGGTGGTCAGCAGGGAGGTGATGAGTAGAAACAGAAGCAAGAAAGACATGTTCTCTATGGTGTGCAGCAACACCGGGTCGTAGTAGTAAAACCGGTTTTTGTATTGATGATTTTGTTTTCTAAAGGAATATTAAATTTAATAAACGTGTCAAGATCATTCGTTTCACTATTCTGGATCATTTTCATCCTAATAAATTAACCTGATACATTTACTTTACTTTAAATAAGCTATTTAGTGGTGTTGGTAAAAGGGTGGGAATACTGAATTTTCATAAGATTTCAAGTTAAAATTTACCTAGCAAAAAATAAAAACTTTTCAAATCTGAAGATATCACATGATTCTGCACATAGAACTACATCATTAATACCATGGGCCGATTTTTCAAACTCAAAAAAAAAAAATTCGCCTCCGTATGACACACCCTAATGCATTATTGTACTGTGTAATGTTTGGTTGTGTGATGTTGTGTAGTGTTGTGTTGTGTTGTATTGTGTTGTGTAATATTGTGATTTGTTGTCTACCTTTTTGTTGTGAAATGTTGTGTTGTATTGTGTAATGTTGTGTTGTGTAGTGTTGTGTTGTGTTGTGTAATGTTGTAATTTGTTGTGTACTGTCGTGTTGTGTTGTGTTGTGTTGTGTAATGGCGTGTTGTGGTTTGTACTGTACTGTTGTGTTGTGTTGTGGAAAGTTGTGTAGTGTTGTGCTGTGTCCTGCTTTGTCGTGTTTGTGTAATATTGTGATTTGTTGTGCACTGTTGTGTCGTGTAATGTTGTGTTGTGTGCTGTTGTGATTTGTTGTTTAATGTTATGTTCTGTAATGTTGGGTTGTGTTGTGTACTGTCGTGTTAAGGTTTGTTGTGTACTGTTGTGATTTGTTGTGTAATGGTGTATTGTGTTGTGTAATGTGTTGTGTTGTGTACTGGTACGTCGTGTTGTGTAATGTTGTCTTGTGTTGTGGTCTGTTGTGTTGTATAATGTTGTGTTGTGTTGTAATGACCACGGTCATACACGTCAGTTAACGCCAAAATCAGACGATTCATTTTACGCTCAATAGGCCACAAAACATGTAACTCTGCTTTCGTTTGAGTCCTCCATATGAGGAGTCCGTTTTCTTATCGCTTCAAGACGCCTCAGTCCTCCGTTATCCCATTTTCTCTGACTTCCTGAAACCAACCTCTCTATAAAGTAAATCTGAAGGTGAGAGAGAACACCATTGTTTTGAGTCAACTTAGATATGTCTGATTACAGTTAAAGCATACAAGATCATTTGTGAGTGATGTTGAAAGCTTTGACTGTCTTTATTGTTCGTATCACTTGTTAAGTAAGTGAGTGTCGAGTCTGCCTGTACGAATAGCGTCCAAGGATATTGTCCCTGGTTAGAGCCAGGCATTTCTGAGTACTACTGAAGTTAGATCATTTTGATGCCCAAACATCAGAGAATCTGATGTTTGTAGTTTAGTTAATGTCAGTTGTCTATTCAAGAAAGCCATTAATCTCCTGAAAGAACATGTCAAACGACTAAGCTCCAAGATCTCAACCTATACCCATAAAGGGTCCTTGTCTAGAAATTCGCTTAGGTTGGGAGAACTAATGTTATCAACGTGTGTATTTCCACATTTTCCTGGCAAGCTCAATCTCTGATTAGATTATATGAATAGACATAGGAAATTACCCTGATCAGGAACACTGAAGTTCCGAATTAAGTATACAGCGATCCAAAATGGTAGGGAAGGTCTGTTGTAAGTGAGATCAACCTTTCTGGTATGAATGTGGGGGCCCGAGTTGCCCAGCGGGTGCACGTATATACCCCTACACGAGGGAGAATCACGCATTCGTGACTCTCCCTCACCGTATCTCCAAGTATGTTAACCAGTGTTCCATGCCACCATATTAATCCAGTTTAACTTTGTCAATTTTGTGAATATTAGTGTTCATGTTGTAACAGTGAAATTATCATTTTCCTAGTTAAAGGATTAATATAAATTAAGTGTCGTCTAGACCGTTGCCAGATGTATGTTGTATAGTTGAAGTTAAATATTCAGGCATTCGTGAAGCTCCCTCAACATATCTCCAGTGTATTGAGCTGAATATTCATCGGCTACCGTGGGTCGGTAGCCAGGTTGACGATGCCGCTAATTCGACAGGATTAAACTGGGAAGTCCGTTTCCTGCAAATCAGGCGCCAGCTCCCTTGGTGTGTGTCGGTTTACGGTCCGGATTCCTAGTCATTACGACGATAATGACGATTAAGATCATCACGATGCATCGTGTGTCGGGATGCAACCACCCAACGATAAGCGCCATATTCCTAGTCACTTACATGAGCTTGTAAGTAGGATATAGCGTGTGTAAACACGGCAGTTCGTGTCGGATGGCAAAACTTTTTTTGGTCATGTGCGAATGCCAAATGCATTATTTCACATAATTAGAAAGACGGTTTAGAGAGATATTTCGTTGTTATTTTATACCGCCACAATAATATATTGTAAAAATTTTTTTTTATCAAATTGAACTTTAGTATCTGTTCGAAACAAATTACAGATAATTTTTTTATCTGAATACTTGGCACCAATGTTTGCGCGGTTGTTATCAAACATGGAGAGGAGAGAGTGTTCTGCAGCCCTGTCAGTAACCCAGCACATAGCACTTTTGCGCCTTATCGAGCAAAGGCCAATCGTCGAGGACAGGTCTACTAGTATAGTAACACAATAAATGATAGCAAAAGAAAGGCCTGGGGTGAAATTACTGCCTCATTCAACGCCAGCAACCCAGACCAACCCCCTTGCACAGCCAAGCAGCTCAAGAGCTCCAACATAAAATGGAAGTAAGTTTGTGCTTATTTCCAAGTTTAGTATTTAAAAATACGTTTTTTTTGCCATTAGGTTACTAAATTGAGTAGGATTACGGTATTTAAGTGACGGGTCATGTGAGTAGTCCCACCTCCTACCGAAGCAGACAGAATGAAAGCTCCCATCTCATCTCCCCATTTTCCCTTCCTTAATATAATTTTATGATCTCGTTGAGTTATATATCAAAATAAATATTTTTTACATCTACTTTCATAAATTATATATGCCTATATGCTATTCGATGCGGGTGTCTGAGTAACATTAACCATATAGTGTAATATTTGTAAGTGTAACTTTTGATTTATTTTTACTCCTAAGAGTGCTAGGTTAAAATTGTGTATGGTATCTGAAAAAAAATATGAATTCATAATGAAGGAACTGGTATGCAGGGTAGAAAAGTAAAATATTGCCTCAGCCATACTGTGTTAGGTTCTCTTGTTTTAAATCTTTAATTGCCAGTGATTAACTTGAACAAAACATGGAACACTAAGAATTAATGCTTTATTTTCATGTTTTATTTGTAATTATAATTATATAAAAAATGACAACTACTACATTTTTAACACTACAAATCGGTAAATAAAAAAAAACATTGATAAAAAATTATGGTTAAGTGAAAAAAAATGTGGATCAGTCATATTAATATTTGGTCAGGTGGGTTAAGTTAAGGTTAGGTTAGGTTAAGTTAAGTTAAAGTTAGGTTAGGTGACGTTAAGTTAGATTAAATTACAATTAGGTTAGATTAACTTAAATTTAGTTAAAGTTAGGTTAGGTTAAAATAAAGTTAGGTAACGTTAAAAATAGGTTAGGTTAAGCTACAGTTAAGCTAGGTTAAGCAAAAGTTAAGCTAGGTTAAGTTAGGTGTTAGGTTATTTTAAGTTAAAGTTAGGTTATTTTAAGTTAAAGTTAGGTTATTTCCATGTTTTGTGCCAGTTATTCACTGACAATGGGGGGTAATTGTCCTAGAACCCAGCTATACAGCATATATCTCTATATGAACCATATATTATTCTACAGATTTGGTGTACTTTCTATTATGTGCCTGGCAATACACTCTTGGCAAGCCAAAATATTTTGGCAAGATAGCTTCAAACAGGTCTATGCTCAGTTTCTGAAGGGTCACCTCCAAAGACTTGTCAGAAGCATGAGTCCTCATTACCAGCATATCATAATAAATTTTAATGCAGATATGAATGTAGCCTAGTACTGTATAAAGCATTTATTTTCTTCTGTTTCTTTCAGAACTAAAAACAGAGATATAGAGAGCTAAAGAAGATAAAAAAAGACAGGTGGTGGTCCGCCAGAAAAACTATCAGAAGCTTCAAACGAAATTGCCACCCAGTGCTCGTGTCATGCGGAAGACTTCTGTAAGTGTACTTTCTGCTTAACTTCCTCACTCCCATGATCAGTGCCGGGTTAAGACTTTCGTAGGCCTTAGGCACCTCCAAGATATGGGGCCCCATTTGACAGCATATTCACTAATAACACAAGCTAGTACCTAATTATAAAATGTGATGTCGAAAGAATAAGATTCAGTGATGTTTGCCATGACTTGAGTAAAAGAAAATGGGTTAGATCAGCTGTTCTTGTACAGTACAGAAATAGTTTTGTTTACAAGAAGCACAGCTAGCTGGTGGACACTGGGAGACGACCGGTAATTGATTCTTCTTTTTTTCTCTTATGCTTAGTGCATTTTTATAAATGTTGTTAGTTGTTTGTGATGAATATCTATAGACACTATAGACATGGTACTGACTGGTGACAACTGTCATTGTTCTTCTTGTAGAAATTTAATATACTCATATTATCGTGTAGGCAGACGGTAGTGATCTACCAGAGAGTGAATGTGAATTATAGTCCTCTGTGACAGTATATTTACCCGAGTAGCTTTGATTTCTGGCTTTAAACCCAGAGTTGTGAGTTTTTGTGACTACCTAGCTAATAGCTATGATTAGCTTCACCTTTGTCCCGTAGGCTACTTGTAGAGTTTCTGATTAATTGCTCTGTTTCAGATTTTGTGCAGTAGGATCTATCTTTGATTCATTAATGACATAGACGCCTTTTATGCTAGGTTACAATTTTTGAGAAACAGGAAATAGACTGAGAGTTACTTTAGATATGCGAGCTTCACTATAGTTCTCTTTATTTTTCGTAGGCCCCCAATATCTCGTAGGCCCTAAGCACTGTGCCTACTGTGCCTAATGGATAATCCGGGCCTGCCCATGATCCACTTGCTTTGCCTGTTCCAACCCCAGGGACATCAACTGTGTCTTCTGCACAATTTACTGCAGTTTCATCTACTTCTGATTCTCGACCTCTAATTTGTCTTTTGTGCCAAAGATAGAAATAGATTTTCATGTCATTTACAAATATTGTCCAAAGTATAGCAGTTAATTTTTTTTTATATCTATAATATAAGCTGTGAATTTCAGGAAATGCAGCCAGGTATAGAAAAATTAATGTTTATTTTCTTAATTTTTACACATTTAGAAAAAATAAATCTATAATTCTTTCCTTTAGTTGTCTTCATAAAACCTCACAGGTGAATTACCTTACATATTGAGTTATGGTCCATTATTAAAGACCTCAATGAAGTAAAAATTAGACAATTTGAGGCAACGTGATTCTAAGAATGAATGAATACACATTACAAAACAAATATTTTATAACTAATAGAGTCTGAGAAACCGATATTTTATTAAAATTTAATGACATAATCGTTCACCACTTAAAATAATGTATGGAACATAGTAGTTACCCAACTAACTAAAGCTGTATTACTTCTTAATGATTATTATCAAAGTACTGAAATAAACATTAATGTACTTTATTAACTAAAAAAAATGCTCCACTATGTACTCCCTACTTGCTTGACCTTCAAGATTTCCATATCTGACCATTTCTTCAGGGTCGTTAGGGTCTTTGAAATGCATGTCTTCTATGTCCAGTAGAAGTCCAGAAATCAACGCAATATTATGGAGAACTGCACATGCAATTATAATATTTTTGGTAGTAGACAGCTTTGCTCTCACATGTTGCAATACAGCAAATCACCTCTTCCACACTCCAAATGTCCTTTCAATTGTAGTTCTTGTTTTAAGATGAGATCTGTTATATTTCCTCTGCTCTTCATTAGCTGGATTATGGATTGGGGTGAGTAGGTGTGGACGCAACGCATATCCACTATCACCAAGGATAAAGCCTCGATATTCACCGGCCTGCAGACTTTCACAAAGTCTTGACGTTGTGAATGTGCAGGAGTCATGAGCACTGCCCGGCCAGTTTGCGACAAGGTTTGTAAATTTCATGTGTGCATCACATACGGCTATGACATTAATGGAGAAGAAATTCTTTCTACACCTGTATAGTTCAGGATTTGGCTCTCCAGGGCTCCTCATAGGAATGTGAGTCCCATCTATACAGTCTATCACACCTGGCATTCCAGCAATAGAGGCAAATTCCTGCATGAATTCTTCTTCTCGTTCAGGAAAGGGGAATTTACCTGGTAATATAATCTGGTGTAAGAGTGGCAAAAGCAGCAGAAAGATTCAGGACACATTTGCTAACACTTGGTTGAGATATGTCTGAACAGTCTCCCAGAGTTATTTTAAATTTCCTGTAGCCATGTATCTCATGGCAACTAGTAGCTGTAAACTTGGAGGAATTGGATTGCCTGAAAGGAAAGAGAGAAAAGAAAAGATAATATACTATTACTCGTAAAGTCTTAAGGATTTAGCCCTCACAGGGCAAAAATTTATGCTGTGCAGTACTGTTTTTTTTTTATTGAAAATAATCCCCCTCACTAAAAACCTACTTCATATTTCATGATCATGACATTTATCAGCTGTTCCTCAAGCATCTGATTAGCATTATTATACTGTATTGGAATCATAAATAATTGATAACCTCTATGGCTCAGTGACATTGGAAGATGATGTCTGATTTTTGTAAGCAGCTCCCTGGTGCTGTCCATAGTTACTCTGTAGCACTGAATAAATTACTCTTAATTATAATACTGAAAAGGATCTCGTCTTACATGAAATCGTCGCTTTCTCATATCATCAAGCTGACTTAACATCCTTATTTCTTCGATGTCATCAAGGTATTGTCTATAGGTCTGCATGCTGTAAAATCATAACATTAATATTTTATTTGTTTTATCTTAATTGAAATTGTGTTATAAAATTTAGTTCCAGGACAACTGTCCCCTTGAAAATTGTCCCCGGACAAATGCCCCCTGTACAACTGCCACTTGGAAAAATGCCCCATATTACCAGTGAAAAACTGGCACAAAACGTGGATATAACCAAACTTTAACTTAAAAAAAAACCTTACCTAACCTCACTTTATCCTAACCTAACTGAACCTAACCTAAGTCACTTTAACTTAACCTAATCTAATTTTAACTTACCATAACTTAACCTTATACAATTTTAACTCAACCTAACTTAATCTAACCTACCTTAACCTAACATACCTTATCCTAACCTAACTTAACATAACCTAACATAACATAACATAACAAAATATTAAATATGACTGATCCACAATTTTTTTTCAATTAACCAATGTTTTTATATCAATCTGTAAGTGTTGTTGATTGAATACATTCATACAGATGGCAGAGTTGAACTGATCTCTCATGCCAGTGCAGTGGGGGCCCCTGCCTTGCATTGTACACACTTCAAGTTACATAGAAACTTCTACAGAGCCAAACTGCGTCAAGTTGACAAATGTGCATGCCATGGGTTGTTCTTTTTGTGACAAACAAGTTTGGTTAATTGTCACTCCATTACTGTCTACTGTGCTGTGAGCTTTTCTGATTTTGTTTAGAATATAGCTAAAAAATGTAGTTATACTTAGATGAATCACAATATCTTTTGTAAAAATTAAAAGCAAGTAGAGTTTTTCTAACCAAAAAGTGTAGTGTATCTGATGTTGCTAGTAGCATTAAAACTGTGATGGAGCCTAGTATTGCAGAACTTTAGAGCCAATTATTTGTATTGATAATAATCAGTACTTATTCTTTATATAATTCTTGCCAGTAAATATTTCAGTTAAAGAATAAAGAAAATCTTCTGCTTACTTATGTTGGCCTATTGCTGCCTGATACACACAGACATTGTAGATCGTAAACCATAGCTTCTATCTTGTTGAAAATAAATATTAAAGTTTATAAGAAACTATATTACTGGGCCCATCCCTCTGATATTTTCCTTGCTAAGCTCAAGATAGGGTGAGCTCACTTGGCTTGCCTTATTCTTGAAAAAATAAGTTAATTTCGTGGTTCAGATGGTTGAAAATATATTACCACGACGACAAAAATATTATATGAATGAATACAGATAAGAAACATACCTTAAATTGTAACAGAAGAAAGTGTTAATTGAAGATGAGGCTCAGCAGTCGTCAGCGAGTCCGAGCTGTGATGTCAACATTCCAATAATGTTTCAAGTTCATAACAGTGTTGTGAAAGTTGATTTATCCGTATTACCACTTCTTTTAATTGTACTTATAAAAAAAAATAATAGCATTCGACGTAGACATCTGTAATAAAGTACTGGAAGAACTTTCAAAAAATATAATGATTATTATTCGTCGTAAGGCAGTTATCAGTAGGGGGTAGGCACCCGATGTTGTTTCCAACAATATAGGGGTATGCCCACTGTTCCCTTCCGATACCTCGTTTATCGGGATGACTAGTAATAGACCAGCTCGAACACTATCAATCGGCATTGTGCTTCGTAATGACTAGGAATACGGCCCGTTACAACCGACCCCTAACATTGATCTTCATTTGTTGTAGAGATACCAGCGTTACCCTGGGGCACTCCTTACAGTTATATGGGCCTAAGTACTATTATTGTTGTATATGATTGGTGATAATATATGATTGGTGGTGAATAACAGGTTGAGTAGTGATCCCATAACAATTGATGGTATCAGTAAATATGTTGTGTGAGTTGAGTACATCAACTGAGGGAGAAATACCATGTTCTGCATTCCGAAATAGCGTGTTGTTATAAATAGTATTTTAATTCGAGATATTGTCCAGTGTGTCATACAGCCATCTGTAGTGACAATGACATAACATAATGATTGTTTAATGATATAATAAGTAATTGAAGTTATTTAATGAATTAATAAGTAATTGTGGATCTATTTTATTAATGGTAGAGTAAGACCTGAGTGTCCAATCTTGTCTGAGTGAACTTAATAGTTGTTTAATGATATAATAAGTAATTGAAGTTGTTTAATGAATTGATAAGCAATTGTGGATCGATTTTATCATTGGTAGAGTAAGACCTGAGTGTCCAATCTTGTCTGAGTGAACTTAATAGTTGTTTAATGATATAATAAGTAACTGAAGCCCTGTCTTCTGAATGATAAAGTGGGACCTGAGTGGTTCAGTCAGGGTTGAGTGTACTTGATTAACATATTGTTCACTCCTTGTGCTAATAAATGTTGAATTGGTAGACTACGAGTATCACCACTCTATCCTTTCACACATTGGTTCTCAGAAAATAACTAACTCACGTGCCTAGAAGCTCGCTACCTAACAGTTAACTAAGATATGTTATATTCTCATAAAATTCTGGGTGGTGGCAGGCTACCGTTGTAAGTATAATAAGTGTGGTAATAAGAAAGACATGGTTTCCCAGATTAATCCATGGTTTAGTATATAACTAGAACAAAATATATGGAAGAGAATATAATATACTATATGAAAGAAAATGAAAAGGAAGAACATTGACTTGGAAAATATAAGCAGAGAAATATAAGAGTTACTTATATAAGAATATATAAGAATATAAGGTATATAGAGATAAAGAATGGAAGAATAATAACAGAAAAGAATATCTGGATGGTAAATTATAAAGAGAAAGAAACGGCCCGTTACAGTGTACATTCACCTCAAGCCCGAAGTGTGCATACTCATCTGCCAAGGTATTCAGGATCTCCTGTAGGCCGCATTCACTGTGGGCGACAAGAGTGAGGTCGTCTGCATACCGAAGTTCAGTAATGGAAGCTGCCGACACCTTTGTTCCTGCCTGGAGTCGTCTTATGTTTTAAAGACCCTTCATAGATTCTCGATGTCCACCCCACCAGCTAAATTGGCACTGGCACAAGTAAGAAAGTTGGTGCTTGTACACATCCTTGTTTTACCCCCGTTTGGATGGGAAAAAACTCATACTGGGTGCCATTGTGCAGGACACTGCCGTTCATGCCATCGTGGAGTTGCCTCACAATGGCGATGAATTTTGGTGAGCAGCCAAAACGGCTAAGAGTGCCACGTGATGGTCTAAAGCCACATTGAGATTCTGGGAGGAAGTTTTCCGCCTCCAGGAAGAAGTCTGTTTATGAGGACTCGGGCGGTAATCTTTCCAGCTACGGACAGCAGCGAGATCCCGCGGTAGTTGCCACAGTCTGACCGGTCTCCCTTGTTCTTATAAATATTGACGATGGAGGAGTCTTTAAGAGCATGGGGGATTTCTTCCTCTTCCCATTTATTCTCCAGGAGAGAATGGAAACGGCTGGAAAGCAGAGGTTCTCCTGCTAAATACACCTAGGCTGGGATTCCATCAGGTCCTGAGGCTTTGTTATTTTCCATCTGTTTGATGGCAGTAGCTACCACATCCAGGGATGGAGGATAGCTGAGGTGGGTCATCTCTGGATTTTGAGGGACCTGCTGGGTAGTCAGGACATCCACATCGGTGTTTCGGTTGAGCAGTGAATGGTAATTCTGTTTCCAGCACTGAAGAAGGATGCCTTCTTCGTCCTTAAGTAGGGAGTTACCGTCGGATGAGCGGAGGGGGGGCTGCGCCGTGAGTGATTGGCCCATAAAATGTTTTAGTGGAATTGAAAAATTCGTGCCTCTTGTGCTGATCTGCAAGTTTTTGTATTTCAGACACACCACCACCATCCATCCATCTTAACGGTGCTGCCCTCTCTTAGGTTACCCACTTTCGGTATCTCGGCTCCCACCTGTCCACCACTGCCGGCATCGATGAAGAGATTCAACATCGTATCAGATGTGTATCTCAAGCCTTTTGCAGATTCCGTACCTGTGTCTTCAGCTGTGGGGAGCTGAAATTTTCTACAAAGTTGCACGTATATCCAGCAGTGGTCCTCCCTACCCTGCTATATGACAAAGAGACAATGGTCACATACAGGAGGCACCTCAAGGTACTTGAAAACTTTCACCAACGTAGTCTACGTTCCATCCTTCAAGTTCGCTGGGAAGACAAGAAAAAAAATGGCAGAATTCTCGCTGACACCAACTGGACTGGCCATGTTACCCCGCATGGACGACAGTAGACTGCCAAGGCAGCTGCTTTACAGTCACCTAACGAATAGTAAACGTAATGCTAGCGGGCAATTGAAAAGGTATATAGTGGGGTGGCATAGCAAATCTATTGTGCATTTTGTGATAAAAGTACCATTTTTGGCACACTTATTGACTTTTAGATAATGAACAAATCTGGATATGGTACCACTGCATATTTTACCCCCAACGGCCGTGGCAGACATTTTTCAAAATGGCGGTCAGAAGACTATGGTGGCATCCTGAAAAGTCACTTCAAGACATATTGCGGGACTAGAATAGTCGCAGTTGACATTCTAAGGTGCTAAAAGACAAGGACAAAGGAGATAAACCCAAATTAAACATGGTTTTATTACGTCATTGGTGAATACCGTATGTGAATTTGCAAATACAGCGATTTGTGGAGCAGTATTCACCAATCTAGGAAGTCAATGATGGGAGTACAGTCCTTTACATACACATAGTACTGTGCATTCAAGTGCAGCCTTTTTGCAATTGCAGCCCTTCACACATCCCTTCTTGCATCTGCACGACACTAGTTCACAACACGTGTGGGCAGCCTCAGGTAGTGTCGTCCAAAACGGCGTGTACAAGTTTTCTGCATTCTTCGACCAGCCCCAGCTGGTTGGTGAAGGCAACTGTGGTGATGGTATCAGGGTTTGGCCCTTTTGACATGCTCCTCTAAGGCTGCCTTTGTTAGTGGGATCAGCTGCACGATGTTGTTTTTGGCGAATAGCTTCCTTCGCGCCTTTTTGATGTCCATGCATGAGCTAGTTCTGTCATACAGAAGAATAACGAACCTCTCGATGATGTGCATGACATCTTCTGGTAGGACTTTTAATGCAGCAGAAAGCTTCAGCAGTGCCTCTGTCAGATCTGGGTAGACTGCCCATATTACCCAGGCAGTCATTTTACCATGACCAGAAAAACTGGACACTGTCGCACATAGGCAGTGCCCGCGCCTTCTCTGGTCCCAGACATGCTGCCATTTTGTGGGCTGGAAGAAAGCGGAAACTCTTGCCAGTGCCAAATGCCAACCACAGTTCATCTTCTTGGTGCATCCCTTGGACCACCGAGACAGCCAAAACCACGACATCTGTGTCCACAGTCCGGACCAGTATCTTATGGTGGCCATGCTGGGATGCATGGGATGCATGCAGCAACATGCGACTGTCTGCTTCTCCTTGATTGCATGGGGCGATCGATGCCAGATGAGGGAGCACTGGCTTGCTAAGGACTGCCTGTCCCTCGTGATGACAAGCTGCTTGTCTTCCTTGTCAAACCACGTGAGGAGGGCGTCTGACAGGAACTTGAACAGCTCCGTCTTGTTGCTGTCCACCCTGAGGAAGTTCTGCCAGTTTCCTGGTATGGTAGCTGAACCCACCACACGTTTGCGTACTCCTTGTCCACGTTTGGCTCTTTCTGTACATTTCAGTCAATCAGCAACATACCTGTCAAGCACGAGGTCAAGCCGTGATGCAGTTTGAAGCTTGGTTGACATGTATGGGATGAAGACCTCCTGGGCATATTCCTCAAAGTGCTGGTTTGAGCATTTGGAGAACAGCTGCTCCATCAAGAACTACACTGGTGGTAGGAGGAGCTTCTGTCTGGGCAACAGAGAGATCCTCTAAGCATGCAAGGAGGTCACTCTTCGTACATAGGGCCGTATTCCTAGTCATTAAGAAGCACGATGCCGATTGATAGTGTTCGTGCTGGTGTACTACTAGTCATCCCGATAAACGAGGTATCGGAAGGGAACAGTGGGCATACCCCTATATTGTTGGAAACAACATCGGGTGCCTACCCCCTACCGATAGCTGCCTTACGACGAATAATAATCATTATACTTTATGAAAGTTCTTCCAGTATTTTATTACAGATGTCTACGTCGAATGATATTATTATTTTTTTATAAGTACAATTAAAAGAAGTGATAATACGGATAGACCAACTTTCACAACATTGTTATGAACTTGAAACATTATTGGAATGTTGACATCACAGCTCCGACTCGCTGACGACCGCTGAGCCTCATCTTCAATTGACACTTTCCTCTGTTATAATGTAAGGTATGTTTCGTATCTGTATTCATTCATACAATATTTTTATCGTCGTGGTAATATATTTTCAACCATCTGAACCACGAAATTAACTTATTTTTTCAAGAATGAGGCAAGCCAAGTGAGCTCACCCTATCTTGAGCTTAGCAAGGAAAATATCACAGGGATGGGCCCAGTAATATAGTTTATTATAAACTTTAATATTTATTTTCAACAATATAGAAGCTATGGTTTACGATGTACAATGTCTGTGTGTGTCAGGCAGCAATAGGCCAACATAAGTAAGCGGAAGATTTTCTTTATTCTTTAACTGAAATATTTACTGGCAAGAATTATATAAAGAATAAGTACTGATTATTATCAATACATATAACTGGCTCTAAAATTCTGCAATACTAGGCTCCATCACAGTTTTAATGCTACAAGCAACATCAGATACACTACACTCTTTGGTTAAAAAAACTCTATTTGCTTTTAATTTTAACAAACGATATTTTGATTCATCTAAGTATAGCTACATTTTTTAGCTATATTCTATACAAAATCAGAAAAGCACACAGCACAGTAGACAGTAAGGGAGTGACAATTAACCAAACTTCTTTGTCACAAAAAAAAACCATGGCATGCAGATCTGTCAACTTGACGCAGTTTGGCTCTGTAGAAGTTTCTATGTAACTTGAAGCGTGTACAATGCAAGGCAGGGGCCCCCTCTGCACTGGCATGAGAGATCAGTTTAACTTTGCCATCTGCATGATGGTATTCAATCAACAACACTTACAGATTGATATAAACACATTGGTTAATTGAAAAAATTGTGGATCAGTCATATTTAATATTTTGTTAGGTTAATTTAGGTTATGTTAAGTTAGGTTAGGTTAAGTTAGGTTAAGTTAAAATTGTGTAAGGTTAAGTTAGGTTAAGTTAAAGTGACTTAGGTTAGGTTCAGTTAGGTCTGGATAAAGTGAGATTAGGTAAGGATGTTTTTTTTTTAAGTTAAAGTTTGGTTAGATCCATGTTTTGTGCCAGTTATTCACTGGTAATGTGGGGAATTTTTCCCGGTGGCAGTTGTCCAGGGGGATTTGTCGGGGGACAATTGTCAAGGGGACAGTTGTCCTAGAACTAAATTTTATTACACAATTTCAATTAAGAAAAAACAAATAAAATATTAATGTTATGATTTTACAGCATGCAGACCTATAGACAATACCTTGATGACATCGAAGAAATAAGGATGTTAAGTCGCTTGATGATATGAGGAAGCGACGATTTCATGTAAGACGAGATCCTTTTCAGTATTATAATGAAGAGGAATTTATTCAGTGCTACAGAGTAACTAAGGACAGCACCAGGGAGCGGCTTGCAAAAATCAGACATCATCTTCCAATGTCACTAAGCCATAGAGGTAATCAATTATTTTTGATTTCAATACAGTATAATATTGCTAATCAGATGCTTGAGGAACAGCTTGATAAATGTCATGATCATGAAATATGAAGTAGGTTTTGGGTGAGGGGGATTTAAGTTAATCTAACCAAATTGTAATTTTATCTAACTTAACCTCACCTAACCTAACTTTAACTTAACCTAACTTTACCTTAATTTAACCTACCTGACCAAATATTAAATATGACTGATTCACATTTTTTTTCACTTAACCATAATTTTGTATCCATGTTTTTTTCTATTTACCGATTTGTAGTGTTAAAAAAAATGTAGTAATTGTAATTTTTTGTATACAATTATTATTACAAATAAATCATGAAAATAAAGCATTAATTCTTAGTGTTCCATGTTTTGTTCAAGTTAATCACTGGCAATTAAAGATTTAAAACAAGAGAACCTAACACAGTATGGCTGAGGCAACTTTTTTTGTTCTACCCTGCATAACAGTTCCTTTATTATGAATTCATATTTTTTTTCAGATAGCATAAACAATTTTAACCTAGCACTCTTAGGAGTAAAAATAAATCAAAAGTTACACTTACAAATATTAAACTATATGGTTAATGTTACTCAGACACCCGCATCGAATAGCATATAGGCATACTATTTATGAAAGTAGACGTAAAAAATATTTATTCTGATATATAACTCAACGAGATCATAAAATTATATGAAGGAAGGGAAAATGGGGAGGTGAGATGGGAGCTTTCCTTCTGTCTACTTCGGTAGGAGGTGGGACTACTCACATGACCCGTCACTTAAATACTGTAATCCTACTCAATTTAGTAACCTAATGGCAAGAAAAAGAATTTTTAAATACTACTAAACTTGGAAATAAGCATATACTTACTTCCATTTTATGTTGGAGCTCTTGAGCTGCTTGGCTGTGCAATGGAGTTGGTCTGTGTTGCTGGCGTTGAATGAGGCAGTAATTTCATCCCAGGCCTTTCTTTTGCTATCATTTATTGTGTTACAGTACTAGTAGACCTGTCCTCGACGACTGGCCTTTGCTCGATAAGGCGCAAAAGTGCTATGTGCTGGGTTACTGACAGGGCTGCAGAACACTCTCTCCTCTCCATGTTTTATAACAACCACGCAAGCATTGGTGCCAAGTATTCAGATAAAAAAAAAATATCTGTAATTTGTTTCGAACAGATACTAAAGTTCAATTTGATAAATAAAAGATTTTTAAAATATATTATTGTGCCGGTATAAAATAACAACTAAATATCTCTCTAAACCGTCTTTCTAATTATGTGAAATAATGCATTTGGCATTCGCACATGGTCAAAAAAAGGTTTCGCCATCCGACACGAACTGCCGTGTTTACACGCGCTATATTCCTACTTACAAGCTCATGTAAGTGACTAGGAATATGCCGCTCAGCGTTGGGTGGTTGCATCCCGACACACGATGCATCGTGATGTTGATCGTAATCGCCATTATCGTCGTAATGACTAGGAATTCCGCCCTAGTAGACAGATGCTTCCTCCATCAGAGACAGCAGGAGGACATGCTTGATTTTCGTGACGAAAGAATTCTTCAAGGTTTCCATCCCTTGTCTGGCAGCCAATATACAGCCGCCAGAAAAGGCTCACATCATGCTTGAGAGAGGCCAGCTTCTCCTTTCCTTTGCTTTCCTTACTTGAGATGGAAGCACTGAACACCTTCAGCTTGTTTCGATGGAGAATAGCATCGACAGGCTTGGTTCCTTCCATCAGACTTTCTCTGGTGATGGTCAGGGACTGGTCTTAGCCAATGCTCTTCGCATTTCTGACAGTCTCAGCTGCAGAAGGACTGGCAATCTCCTTGGTGTGAAGGGCCACCAGATCCAAGCTTTCCTCCTCAAACGTGGTTACCAAGCTCTTCTATCACACTGACAACGGAGTGGATATCTTTGATAAATGAAGTTTGCACACTGGGAATCTGGTCATGACCACCATCACTACGACTACCACAGAAAACAACTGTAGTGCATAAATTGTAGCAATCAGACGGGTAACATACTGTTTAATTTGAATAATTAGTCTAATTAATCTATTAATTCTATACGAATATAATCAAAAAATTCACTTAGTAGTTTTAGTTCTGTTGCAGTAAATTAAACTCCACTGCCAAAATTCAGTCACACCCAGCAAGACAATTAAGTAAAATATCTGTAATTGTTGATGGCCATTTTGGATAATGGCTGCAACGACCGTCAGCAGCTAAATCTGAGGTGGCACCATATCCAGATCTGTTCACTATATATATGTAAGTCAACGTGTGAAAATTTGGTGCTGTTATCACAAAATGCACAATTGGGTAAAATAGTGAGGCTATGCCGCCCGACTAATAAGGATAGTCTAAACAAAAACCTGAAAAAGTGCCAAATCGACCGCCCCCCCACCTGGAAGACGATTACTCCACACTGTAACGCTTCGAGGAGCACCACAAAAAAAGGTGTCAATACTATCGACACTTGATTCCGAGCAACAGGAAAGTAGTAGTAGGTAGTGTGTTGTGTACTGCCGTATTCTGTTGCATAATGTAGTGTTGTGTACTGTTGTGTTGTGTGGTGTACTGTTGTGATTTTGTTGTTGTGTGGGTGTTGTGTTGTGTTGTGTTGTGTTGTGTTGTGTACTGTTGTGTTGTGTAATGTTATGTTGTGTACTGTTGTGATTTTTTATGTTGTGTGGGTGCTGTGTTATGTTGTGTTGTGTTGTGTAATGTTGTGTTGTGTACTGTTGTGTTGTGTTGTGTATTGTTGTGTTGTGTAATGTTGTGTTGTGTTGTGTACTGTTGTGATTTGTTGTGTACCGCTGTCTTGTGTAATGTTGTGTTGTGTTGTTTTGTGCAATGTTGTGTTGTGTACTGTTGTGTTGTGTTGTGTACTGTTGTGATTTGTTGTGTACCGTTGTGTTATATTGTGTTATGTAATGTTGTGTTGTGTTGTATTGTGCACTGTTGTGTTGTGTTGTGTTTTGTTGTGTAAGATTGTGTTGTGTACTGTCGTGTACTGTCGTGTTGTGTAATGTTGTGTTGTGTACTGTTGTGTTGTGTAATGTTGTGTTGTATGCTATTGTGTTGTGTTGTTTACTGTTGTGATTTGTTGTGTACCGTTGTGTTGTGTTGTGTTGTGTTGTGTTATGTTGCTTTGTGCACTGTTGTGTTGTGTAATGATGTCTTGTGTACTGTTGTGTTGTGTACTGTTGTGTTGTGTAATGATGTCTTGTGTACTGTTGTGTTGTGTAATGATGTCTTGTGTACTGTTGTGTTGTGTACTGTTGTGTTGTGTAATGATGTCTTGTGTACTGTTGTGTTGTGTACTGTTGTGTTGTGTACTGTTGTGTTGTGTACTGTTGTGTTGTGTAATGGTGTGTTGTTTACTGATGTGTTGTGTAATTGTTGTGTACTGTAATGTTGTGTGGTGTACTGTTGTGTAATATTGTGCATTGTTGTGTATTGTTATGTTGCGTTCTGTACTGTTGTGATCTGTAGTGTATTTGTATGTCGTGGTGTGGTGTGGTGTGATGTGTTGTGTTATGTAATGTTGTGCATTGTTTCGTATTGTTATGTTGTGTTGTGCACTGTTGTGTTGTGTGACGTTATTTTGTGATGTGTACTGTTGTGTTGTGTAATATTGTGTTTTGTTGTGTTGTGTACTGTTGTGTTGTGTACTGCTGTGTTGTGTAATAATGTGTTTTGTTGTGATGCGTGATGTTATGTTGTGGTGTGCACTGTTGTGTTGTGTTTTGTTGTGTACTGTTGTGCTGTGTAACATTGTGTTTCGTTATGTTGTATTGTGTTGTGTCGTGTACTGTTGTGTTGTGTAATATTGTGTTTTGTTGTGTTGTGTAATTTTGTGTTGTGTACTGTTGTGTAGCGGTGTGTACTGTTTTGTGTTGTATAATGTCGTGTTGGTCTGTGTAATGTTGTGTTGTGGTGTGTACTATTGTGTTGTGTATTGTTGCGTTGTGCTGGGTACTGTTGTGTTGTGTATTGTTGTGTTGTGTTGGGTACTGTTTTGTTGTGGCGTTTACTGTTGTGTTATGTTGCGCTGTGTTGTGATCTGCTGTGTTGTGTCGTATTCTGTTGTGGTTTGTTTTGAATATGTGTGTTATGTTGTGTACTGCTGTGTTGTGTAATTTTGTGTTGTGTTGTGTTCTCTTTTGTTGTGTCATGTACTCTCGTGTACTGTTGTGTTGTGTAATGTTGTGTATTGTTGTGTACTGTTATGTTGTGGTGTGTTGTGTTGTGTACTTTTGTGTTGTATTTGTTGTGTGCTGTTGTGCTGTATTCTGTTCCGTTTTGTATTATTGTGTTGTGATGTGTTTATTTGTATATTAGTGTCTTATGTTGTGTGCTGTTGTTGTGTACTATTGTAAGGTGTTTTGTACTCTGGTGTATTTTTTTGTTGTACCGTATCGGTTATTGTAAATTGTATTGTTTGGTGTTTTATTTTGTATGTAGCTGTGTAGTGTTGTTTTGCGTGAACCCGTTCACGATACGCGGGCCTCACTGCACCCCTGCCCGTGCATGAGCTATGTACTTCACCAAGGACTATATCCAGTAAGGACACACCACTGTAACGTCATAAACTTTAGCTCCGCCTCATTCAATGACGTGACACAACCTATGGTGTCCACAAAGACTACGGCCTTGCCTTGGTTGACGTTTGATTATTTCATTTTGTAGAATAATCGTAGGCTAAGGTTTTTCTGTGGCCAGATATAACAATATGAATGCCTTATGTTCTCATATTCCTCTAAAAAATAAGTGATATAGCCCCCCAAAAAAAAACTTATGCTTAATCACCCCTGTTTCTATTTTTATTTTCGGAAAATCGTCTATTCCCTCTCTACATTCACATTTATCATTACTCCTATTTCTTAACTGTCAAATTTTCAAACACCAGATTTATTTTTATTTCGTTCACCGTCCCTCTTAATTCACGTTTTCTGTTTTACTTTGTTTTATTTTTTTATTCATTGGGCACCCCCCCCCCCCCATACATCCTTGTGTAAGGTGAAGCGCAGAAGCGTTTACAGCGCCCAACAGGGAAGCATGCTAAGTTCATGCTTGCCTTATGTCTCATGAGTTAAGGGCGTAGAAGCCTGAAGAGTCAAGGGTGTAGAAGCCTGAAGAGTCAATGGTTTATGTCTAAGCAAGTTATTGGGAGCTCCAACAACTTGTCCCTGAATACGAATTCGCAACTTTCGATTTACAGAAGGTACAGTCAGAAACCATAATTTTTGGCCCACTCAGGTCGAGCGGTCCTTACTGGTCGGCAGCTCACAGAGTGTCAACGCACGCACGAACACACAGAGCATCATATACCCTTGAATACTCGTCACCAGTCGTTCAGGTCATACCTCCCCTTTACTTTGAATATAATACTTTTACTGCTCCCACAAACGTGAAGTAAATCAGTTATATGTTATGTCTAATGGACAACAAACATGTCCACTGGCCGGTGCTAAAAGGATATAGCATCAGTTTTAGAATATGTCTGCTTAGGCCAACACAGGAGTACTCTGGGGATGTCCCACACGACATAATGTTGTCATAGTACAACAGCAGGCCAAGTCTCATGCTTTAGTTAACATACACAGTTTTCTGATACACTGAACACATCGTTGGGCTGTCAGTACAACTCCTGCTGGCCGTGAAGGTCATCACCTCATTAGGCTGCCTGTCTATAAATATTAAACTATGAAACATCAAACATCACACCTCTAAGCAATGGTAAATAATGTTAATACTGTGTTGTTTATACCACAAAGTGAAGAATCTGGCAAAAGTTACTGAGGACTATATACATGTATACTTCATATAAGTTGTGGTTACTTGTGGTCGTAAGTCCAAACTCATGCACCAGCTGGCTAACGTCTCAGGTTGACTCACTATATCTCCTTCACTCGCAGAAACAAACACCAAAGTCTCGGTGTGTTGTGGACGCTACGTTAGAATAAGTAATAAATATATCAAGATATGACAGTAGATACTCTAAGCGTCACTAGCCAGTGTTGCCTCTCTCAGTCCTAGAGAGAAATAGAGAAAAAGTCTCAACCTTACACGGGGGTCCAGCAGGACCTTCGCTAGCATCACTCCTTGGGGGCATGAGGGCGGCTGTTCTGGCCTTGTTGTTGTTGTTGTATAGATTGTCGGACCGTAGTCCGACACGGGCCTTTGCCTATAGGCGGCCCGTTTGGTGGTTCCGGCTGGAGCTCCAGGAGCAGCCAGACCGGATTGGGATTAGAGGTGGTCCCACCTGCAGATTGGAGGGATACTGCAGGTTGCAAGTGTGAGCGGACCCCCGATCAGTGGACGCTTACCACCAGCCCCCACTCTTGGACGTGGTCAGCTTCGGAGTGGCGCGCCCCCCGAACTGGGGTCCGCACTTGCTGGGAGAGGATGCTTTCTAAGCTATCTGGGTGGTGGGTATCGTGTGATGACCCGGAGTAGGTGGTGAATGTGGTCTGTATGGGCCTTTCGGGTTAGAGTGGCCGCTGGTGTTGTGTGTGTTTCTTGGGAGATTTGAGTTCTGTTTCGGAGGCTTTGTGTGACCTCGCAATCGAGGAGATAGTGTTCAAGTGGGTTGGCTGCTGGCTCCTGACAGTAGGTGCATTCCGTGACGTCATTTCCGATCATCTGCCAGGAGCACTTGTACCCTAGTCGTAGTCGGTGAAGGCTGACTTGGGTTTGTCTTGGAGTTTTCTTGTCTGCGAAAGGTGGTTCCCCTTTTGTGGCCGCCAGGTACCATTTGGCTGATTGGGAACCAGCGTTGAGTGCATGAAGGAAGCTCTTTTTGATGTGGAGCTTGGTAGTCTTTCTGAGGTGATTCTTGATCTGTTGCACACTTGCTGGAACTTGGATGTGTACGCTACTAGAACGTGTAGCTGCCTTGGCTGCTTCGTCTGCCACGTCGTTTCCTCCGATCCCTACATGACTGGGAATCCAGTGTAAGACGACTGGTCGGTTTTGGCTTTGGAATTCCTGTAGCTGTGCGAGGATCGAGGTGATGATGTGGACGTTGTCTCTTGGTTGACTGTGTTGCAGCGCCTGCATGGCCGATTTCGAGTCCGTGTGAATTATGACGGACTTGTTGTGTTGTGTTGCAGCGTGTTGTAGGGCCTTTGAGATTGCTACCAGTTCTGTTTGTAGGGTGGAGCAGTCGTTGGAAAGTCTCCATTGGAGGGTCTGACCTTGGGTGTAGAAGGCCGCTCCGGATCTATGATGTTTTGGGTCCACCGAGCCGTCTGTGAAGTATGATGCTGCATCAGCCGGTGTCTCGGTGGCTATGGCTGCGAGAGTTATTTTTTTGAGGTCCTCCTTCTGGAGGTTGGCTTTACTATCGCCTAGGTCGGTAAATTTGAGTGTGGCTGGTGGAGGGCTCCATGGTGGAGGAACAGCGTAACCATTGTCTCGTGTGTCTTGGTTGTTCTTGACGAGTGTTTCTGCTTGCAGGTGTCGGATGACCTCGCTTGCCTCGTGCGACCAGGTGGCCCCTCGCACTCTGTGGTCGAGGTGGAGGGAGGCACTGATTCGAATCTTGGCAACTGTGGGCTTGTCTGCTCTACAGATTTTGGCGAGGAGACCGGCTGTCACCTGCTTGACTCGTACTGCCAGGGGTGGTAGCTCGGTTTCCATTTGCAGATTGCAAATTCTGGTCCACATGGGTGCTCCGAGCATGGTCCTGAGAGCATTGTTTTGAATGACTTCTAGCTTAGCTATTTGGTCTTCTCTCAGTCCAATGAGTGCTGGAGCACTGTAATCTACCAGCGATCTGATGGCGGCTGTGTAGTAGGCTTTGAGCACATGAAGGTTTGCTCCTGCGGATTTGCTGGTGAGCGACCTCATTATATTGTGTCTGCTCTTCGTCCTGTGCCTGAGATACTCGAGTTGCGGCTTGAAGGTGAGTTTCTGGTCAAACCAGATTCCAAGACACTGGTGGGCGTTGGTCCAGACTACCGGCGTGTTTTGTATGGAGAGCAACTTGTCTGGTGTGTCTGTGCAGATGGCCATCGCTTTCGACTTGGCTGGATTTATCTTGAGTCCAAGTCTGTTGCACTCCTCTTCTATAAGTTGGAGTGCGTGTTGCGTGTTGGCTAGTCTGTTCGATCCTCTTACTATAAGCTGTAAGTCGTCTGCATAGCATAGGAGCTTGGCTGTTTGTCTGAAGGGAAGTTTGACTAGATTTTCCATCAGGACATTGAACAGCATTGGACTGAGGATGCCTCCTTGTGGGGTTCCGTTTTCGTGGACCCTGTAGCTTGAGGTTGCTCCCTGAAAGCGTACTCGTGCTTCTCTCTGTGTGAGGTAGTTCTGGATCCACCCCAGCAACCTTCCTTTGACGCCTTTTTTAGCGAGCGTAGTTGTAATGGCCAAAGGATTTGCTAGTTCGAAGGCTTTCTCCAGGTCGAGGAAGACCACCAGAGCTGGTTTGTTGTCCACTGTGCTGAGTATCTCGGCGATGTTGTTGCCTGTGCCGGTGTTCTCGGTGTAAGCAAAGATGTGAGGGTGTGGGCTGCCTACTTTCCACTTGAGTCGGTTGAGAGCCATTCTTTCTCCGGTCTTCGCTATGCAGCTGAGAAGGGAGATGGGCCTCGGTTTGTCTGGTTCTCTGGGCTTTGGAATGGGCTGTATATCTGCCTTCTTCCATTCCGGTGGGAGTCTTTGTGCTGTCCACGAAGCATTGATGGCTTGCAGCAGAGCCTCGTGTCCGGCTGTACCGGCATGAGAAAGCATGGAGTAGGTTATCCTGTCGGCCCCTGGAGCTGTATCCTTGCTTCGTTTTAGCGACTTCTGGAGTTCTTGCTGGTTGAATGGTCTGTCAGTGTCATCTTCACTGTTGCAGGCCTCTTCGATCATCTGGAGTCTGACCTGTCGCAGACGCCGTTGTGTCTCCTCCGCCTGTCTCGGGAGGTTCTTCGTTGCTGCTCGGTCAGAGAACAGTTTTGCAAGTCTCTCGGCTTCCTCTTCTGGGTTGGGATGAGTTGGTGGTGGTGGTGTTGCCTTCCCAGATGCCCTTCGGATCTGGGCCCACATCTTGCCAAGGGAGGTGTGCTCGTTCAGTTCGGAGCACCACTTGAGCCAGCTTACGTTTTTAATTTCTTCCTTCTCTTCCCTGGTATCCTTAACTATGACTTGCAGGAGATGTCTGTTTGTTGCCGTGGGATGTCTCCTGTAGTTTCTTCGGGCCATGTTCACTCTGTGGTTGAGTTCTTTCACCCTGGGACAGTAGTACCAGTAATCATTGTACTGTCTTGATGTGGGTTTTGTTTTTGGGATAGCCTCCGCACCTAAGGAGATTGGCCAAGAAGGGTGGCCTATGGGACCCACTTGGCGGTGTTCCTGAAGGTTTTGGGCTGCCCTTGCTAATACATGCTAGTAGTCTTTCGTAATTATCTCTTTCGGCCTATGTTATCAAAATTTTAATGACCATCAATGTTGTTCGGCGTGCCAGCTGCCTGGAGGCTATTGGTTCACCTTTACGCCCGTGGGAACATCCAAGTCGGTTGTGTACAACAGCGTCAGAGAATTAAAGCAGCCTTAAAGTAAGAACGGAATGTTCTATAATTATAGAACATTCTTACGGCTCATTAAGGCATCATGTATTGGTCAATACAAAAGTTTTACCAAGTTAATGGCTGACAATCTAATATAATATTTATGATTTTTCACTTGTAATAATACATATAAATGAATAGCTTCATACAAAACGTAACATAACGTAACGTCCGTAACGTAATGATATGTAACGAAATGTAACGAAATATAACGTAACTTGCTTTAGGTATATATAATTTGAATATATTATGATTGTAAACGACGTCTTATTATGAAACAGCATTTTTTTTCATATGCAAATTAATTTAAATTGTCATAACAATGAAGAAAGATTATCCCATTATCCCTATTTGGCGGACACGCACACGCACACACACACACACACACACACACACACACACACACACACACACACACACACACACACACACACACACACACACACACACACACACACACGGGTGGCTGAGAAACAAGAACAGGGGGGAGGGAATAGGAGAGAAGGTGGTGTGTGGTAGAAATATCCTGTCATGTCGTGTTTAAGTTTTTTGACAACACATGAATATTACTTGCCAAGGGGACAAGGTAATGATGTGATACACAGCAGTGGTTCATCATTATTCTATGGCCAGCAAGGAAATAATTAGAGAGTTTCATGAAGTGACTCACACAGAAACACATGGACATTTTTTTATACTGTTTTAAAAGTATTGTCTAATAAAGTTAATAAATTCTTGTAATTAGTTATTAATAATGTCTCTATACAAAAGCCTATGTGATACATAGGCTCCATAAGACATGAGATATATCAAAGAGAAGCACCATCATCACACTCATCACATACAGAGGAACCATCATCACACTCAGCACACACAGAAGCACCATCATCACACTCACCACACAGAGAAGCATCATCATCACAAACACCATCGCATTAATCACCACACTGATTGTGATATTACTCCTAACATAAGTTTTAAAGGACATATTAGTTGTCAAAATTACTTGTTGAAATATAAATTATTGCTGTTTCAGTTTGTGTAACTTTGGTTTATCATTTTATTCAGACATTAATGTTAATGCTGAAATAGTAATGAACAACTGACTAAAAAGAGGAATTTCTTACACCTACATCGTTAACATGATCAGTATCATTTTTAATACCAATATCATTAACATCAAATATTCTTATGGAGACTTACTGGCTACCCTGGCTCTGTCCGCCGTGCCCAGCTGGAACTCTCCTGCATACTTATGTTGAACTATCGCCTCGCCTGTATACTTTTGTTGAGCTATCGCCTTGCCTGTTCAACCTGTGTCCGGCCACGGGGCCATTGCAGTGAGCCGCCGACCAGAAACACCACCCTAGCCTCACCTCCCACTCAACCTAGTGGGTCAGAGATTATGGTTTCTGACTGTACCTACTTTGCTGCTAGGTGAACAGGGACCAAGGGGACTAGGAAGAGTGTCCAAACAACTTCAGCCAGCCCGGGAATCGAACCCGTGACATCTTGCTTGCGAGGAAAGAGCGGTACCGCTCCACCACCAGCGCCTTCATCGATTTCCGTTGTGTTCCCCTTTCTTGATTATTACACTTATTTCGTTTATTCTCCTCCTTTATTCTCGATTTCCGTTATTCCCCTTTTTTACTGTGAAACATATATACTGGTTTTATTCGTACTTCATCTATTGTCCTTCCTTTATTCTCGTTTTCCATTATTTACTCCTCTTTCGTGACTTGAAAGTACTATTTTTTCATTTTAATCCATTTTCCTTACGATGCCTCCATTTTCTCTTGCATCCACTTCATTAACTTGATTATCACTCATTTATCATATTCTTTCTTCGCCTCCATAACTCCCTTTCTCTCTATCTCTCTATCTCTCCCTCTCCCTGTTTTTTTATATAGTACAGTGATATATGCGGTTATGTCCGAGTAATTGATTTTCATTTCGAGAGAAAGGGGATAGAAATCACAACTGAGGTCCTGCTTCATAGAATGGACGAGTTGTCGGTCGGAAATTTTTCGTAAGTGGCAGGTCAATGGGTAAAGAAAACGCTTAAATTTACTATAGTAATGATAATTTTAAATATATTGGGCCCAAAAATTTAAAAATAAGGGTTAAAGTAGCTAAAAAGTCACGTGACTGCGAAAAGCTCTGTGATTGGTTGTGGCGTCACAGGTTGGCTAGAGCCACCGAGCTGGAGCCTGGAGGAAGCCAGTTGTGGTGTACTGTATGTGTTGTTTCCAGCAGAGATACAGGACTTGTGGCCAAATACAATGTTGATATACTGTACATAGGCATACCCTATTTTTATAAATTACTGATCATGCAATCATCGTGTGTATTTACTTGCTGGGTGCCAAAATGATGCAAAAGACCGATAACTCCAACATGGGAGTTTTCATCACTGCTCTCTATTTCATGTCTGGAAAATGTAAGTTTTCGTCACTGATGTCTATATATAATGTTGTGGAAGGACTCGGGACGACCATGGCCAGGAGATTGGCTTGAGATGATCAGATGACAGATGTAATTTAACGTGCTGCATAGCTGGATGGCGGAGTTCTTGATAATACTCTACAATCATAAAGACATCTACTTTTGGTAAATTTCTTTCATCTGCCTTGATGAACCCTGAAAATAGTTGTCCAACCTTCTCGGCTGATCAGCTCTGTAAATAAATATTATTAGATAATTAATTGTCTCTACTACAAATTGCATAGTATAAACAATCCAATCATTATTGGTATTATTTTGGTTTTGGTCGTCAGGGGAACCTTAAGATTCTAACTATGGGATTAAGTACTTAAACAATAAGACACATTATCTCTACGGGATTTCTGTGGCAAAACACTTTTCTATTACACAAAAAATACAGATCATATGTTAGGTTAGATTAGGTTAGGGTATGATAAGTTCTAAGATTAGCTTAAAATACACCTGTAAGGGGGGGGGGTAGTAACTAAAACTAGTGATTTCCGAGAAAAATGTAGGTCATAACACATCGCAAGTCATCAGAAAAATAACATAGTCTGCATGTCTAAGTACAGGGATGACCATAACTTAAAATTTACCCAATGTAGCTTATCTCGAATCTAAGTATCCAAATACTTATGGTAGTTTAAGTAAAATTTTACCCATTAATTATAAATGATGATATATCCCAGTGGTTCATGGGTGAATCATCAAAACAATAACATCACTAAGTTGTCATGTTACCTAGCATCAGGCATTCTCAAAACAAAGTCCAGACAATGTCATTACTTCTAAATTGACTCGTATCTCCATCTAGTACTGATATACTCTGTAAATGCACTGGAAAAAAAAGAAAGTCTACCAGGTAAGAATACCTGACAGCTGAGCTAGTGTGAACATGAAAGCTTTTCATGTCCATAAGCTGCTCTTCACGACTGATTTCTTCACTTACGAAATGTCCATGATTTAGACCATATAAAAAACAGCCTTAAAACTTCCCTGGACGTGGAATTTCGGGTTTGAAGAGGCCATTACCTCCGACTGCAGCGGTTGGAGAACGTCGTCTGAGGGGAAGGTGGTGACGTCATTACAAATGGCGGCCGTGTTTCTATAGAAATAAACTTATCTCGACTATTATAGCAGGACTTTAAACTTTTATTACAAATTATTTATATACCGTATCACTCTACGAACGTGGCAGAGTGTATTTCTGGTGTTTTATCAGACCCGACAACTCGTCCATTGTAAATAGAAAGTAATTTTCTTTTATTTAAAGCAACTTTGAATACGAAAATTGTTTCTTCTATAGAAAGTGCATATAGAAAGGGCTAGAGGCGCTAAATCATGCACTCAGGGATAGTGATGCTACTACATGTACTCATGGTTTGTGGTGCAACTACGTACAGCACTTGTACTCAGGGCCAGTGGTGCTGTTACATGTACACAGGGGTAATGGCGCTACTATATGTACTCAGGGCTAGTGGTGCTAATACACATATTTAGGGATAGTAGACCACTAGGGATGCACCGATACCCATTTTACCGATACCGATATCGATACTTTTACCAATACTGATTAATCGACCGATACCAATACTCTTTATATACTTATTCCAGTCTGAAGTATAATCTTTTATTCTAATCTGGTCTTATAGGACGAAAAGTCTAACTATCCTTACTACAGAGATTGTTATCTAATATACTATAGGAATAGCCGTGTGTGTGTCTGTCTGTCTGTCTGTCTGTCTGTCTGTCTGTCTGTTTGTCTGTCTGTCTGTTCTGGGCAGCCGAAACGGCACAATCGTTTTTCATCAAACTTGGTGAAAAAATTCGTAGAGTGGAACAAACCTGGTCCCATGTCGATGATTTCTTTAGGAAGGCTTTCATTAACCATTTTATTTACGCTGGCAAAAGATGTCGCTGTACCCTGTCAGCAGGACGGCGGTTGCTCGCTAGCCATTACGTTACGAGCGTTCAAACTTTCATGCCTTGGTAAACTGTACCACTGGACTCTCCCCCGACCACCGACCACGGCACTCTGTCGTGGTACCTGGCTTGCCTCACTTGCCTGTCAGCTACGACTCACTGCGCTGCAATAAAATTGGTATGCCTATCAAATTCTTTTTTCGTTTTTTTTCGTAAATTTTCTATTTAACTTGAGTTTGAAAATTTAATTGTAAATTTGTTTCGTTTTTTTGGCTGGATTCGGGCGACCGTTGCTGGGAACTGGAACCACTATAAATTCAACGGTGGCGTCTAGATGGTGCAACATTGGGTTGAAAATACGTCTTTTACGTCATTTGAATCTGAAGTTTTAAGATTTTTTAAGATGGATGGGGGAACCAATCGATTAGAGTTGCGTCTTTTGCATTTTGGCACTCGCCATATAGGGTCAGGTTTGGGAGACCGTTGCGGCGAACTGGCAGCACTATAAATTCAATGATGGCGCCAAGCGTTAGATATCGAAACTAATCGATTCCTCAATTTCTAATCAATTATTTGCAAAGTGCGTGACTTCTCTTACGTCATTTTAATCTGGAATTTGATGAGTTGTTGAGATGGGTGGGGGATCGACTTCGATTATACTCAAAGTTGAGTCATTTGCATTTTGGCGCCGAGCGATACATTTGGGCAGGTTTGGGTTTAGCATTTTATATATATATATATATATATATATATATATATATATATATATATATATATATATATATATATATATATATATATATATATATATATATATATATATATATATATATATATATATATATATGACGCTACTGGCGTTATTGATGTCAATTAATTGCTTACTCGATTTGTGCAGATCAATCGATTACCCTGTGAGAATAATATTTGATTAACTTAGAATTTTCCATTTTACTTGAGTTTGAAAATTTAATTGTAAATTTACCTTTCGCTTGAGTGTGACCTGTATGAATAGTCGATTTTCACATCACTTTTATCAAAAGTTATAATAGTATATTCAAGGGATTTGTTTTGTTTCAGTATGAACCACCGATGACTCGGCGAGCGTCTCGAGCGCTGGCTACTCCATCTGTGTCAGCCCAGAGCCTTGCCGTACGACAGAGAGAAGAGCGCAAGCTGGTGTCTCAGCGCGAGCGACGCCAGCGCCAGTCAACCGACTCCCAGTCTAAGGCACTCGCCCGCTAGCATGAGACCGAGGAGGAGGCGGTGGACCGTCGATGGAAGGATGCAGCTTCAACAGCGCGTGCCCACGAGCATGAGACCGAGGAGGAGGCGGTGGACCGTCGATGGAAGGATGCGGCGTCGACAGCACGTGCCCGCGAGCATGAGACCGAGGAGGAGGAGGTGGACTGTCGATGGAAGGATGCAGCTTCAACAGCGCGTGCCCACGAGCATGAGACCGAGGAGGAGGCGGTGGACCGTCGACGGAAGGATGCGGCGTCGACAGCGCGTGCCCGCGAGCATGAGACCGAGGAGGAGGAGGTGGACTGTCGACGGAAGGATGCGGCGTCGACAGCGCGTGCCCGCGAGCATGAGACCGAGGAGGAGGCGGTGGACCGTCGACGGAAGAATGCTGCGTCGACCGCGCGAGGTCGTGAGCAGGAGTCGGAGGAGGGCCGGGCCGTACGACTGCCTGCTAGCACTCAGCACGAGGCCGAGTGCCGCGCTCGACTACGGCGGGATCTGTCACAGATCCCCGCGCTTTTCTATGACTCGTTGGCCTACACTGCTCCGCAGGAGGTCCGCATCGGCTCCAAAGACCGGATTTGTCAATTCTGTGACGTGCTGAAGTGGCGTGGCGAGTCGGCAGGCATGTGCTGCTGCAGCGACACCGTCATCATCAGCCGCCTGCATCCGCCGCCCTACCTGCAGCACCTCTGGACATCTGAGGACGCGCAGGCACGCCACTACAGAGAGAACTTCCATGTGTACAACATGGCGTTCCAGATGGCGTCCATGGGCTGCGATATGGTCACGCTGCCCGTTAGGAACCCGTGTTTCACCATCGCCAACGGGAATGTGTACCACCTGATGGGCAGTCTCCTTCCGAGGCCGGTCAGCCTGCCAAGTTCGCCCAGATCTCCTACCTCGACCAGATGGTGGAGGCTCGCCAGGCGGTGTTCAACTCGCTGGAGCGCGGTGTGCTGACTGGCCTGCAGAACATGTTTGAACGTCACCTATGTTCAGTGTCTGCAGCCAGCCATTGACGCCGTCAACCAAGTTCCTGCCAACGCGCGACTGGTGCTGACCAACAAGCACCATCCCCCGAGTGAGCACGAGCGGCACTTCAACCTACCAACATCCAGCGAGATCGCCGTTCTGATGCCCAGCGAGCCGGTCCACCCGTGCGACATCGTGCTGCGCTACCGCGATGACCAGCTGCAGCGTATCTCCAAGCTACACCGCAGCTATGACCCGCTGACGTACCCGTTGCTGGAGCCTCACGGTGAAAACGGCTGGCATCTGGAGCTGAAGGAGGACGAAGGCATGACGCTCCGGAAGTACTACAAGTACCGCATGCACAGCCACGCCGGCGACTTCAACCTGATCCCACAATCAAGCTGACTGAAACAACATTGGCTGGTGGACGGCCAGGCGAGAGTCGAACAGCAGGATCTCAACTGGATCCGTCAGAATCAGGAGAAAGTCACCGGCCGGCGCAGAGAGACTGTGGGACGCATCTCGGACGCAGTTAATGCCGGCGATGTCGACACTGCCGACTTGGGCAACCATGTCGTGCTGCCAGCCAGCTTCACCGGAGGCGATCGCTACTAGGCATCAAAACTGTACGACACGCTCACCTACGTGCGCGAGTTCGGAGCACCTGACCTGTTCATCACGGACACCTGCAACTCCAACTCGCCAGAGGTGACCGACTTTCTGCGTGAACATTTCCCGCTGTCAAGAAGATCACCCGGAGGTCTTGAGCGAGGTTTTCCACCTGAAGATGAATGGCATCATCTACCTGCTGGGAAGTGGCTGCTTCGGACGTGTCATCGCCTACGTCTGCAGCTACGAGTGGCAGAAGCGCGCTGCCGTCCACTGTCACAGCGTCGTCTATCTACACCCAGACTACAAGCCGCGCGCCTACCAGATCGACGACTACGTCTCAGCAGAGATTCCGGACCCAGACGAAGACCCCGAGCTGTACCGTCTCGTCGTTGAGAAGATGATCTGCACTAGGTGTTGCTCGTGGAACCCGGACGCGCCGTGCATGCGTGACGGAAAATGCCGCCATGGATTTCTGAAGCAATTTCAACGCGAGACGGAGTGCTTGAGTCGCGGCTACACCCAAGCAGCGGCGCCGGAATCCTGCCGACGGCGGCCGTACCATCACTCTGAAGAATAGCATCCTCGCTGAAAACCGCTGGGTCGTTCCGCACAACAAGTACGTGCTGCGAGCGGTCGGTACCCACTCCATCAGGTGCATCAAGTACATCATCCGATACATGCACAAAGGCTCCGACCAGATCGTCTTCACGGTCGAATCGCGAGTTGACAAGATTGCGACGTACCTGAACTCGCAGTACTTGGGTGTGAACGAGGCGGCTGGCGACTCATGTCGCTGCCGATTCACCAGCACTACCCGACCGTCACATCGCTCGACATCCATCTCGACAGCATTGAATGCCGTGTCACCTTCCCGGCAGACCGACCACTGGAGGAAGTCGTGGACAGCGTCGGCGACTCCAAGCTGCTGGCCTACTTCAAACTCAACCAGACGGATGCGTGGGCCAGGACGCTACTGTGCTCAGAAATCCCACGCTTCTACACCTGGAACGAGAGGGCGAAGCCCTGGGATCGTCGCAGGCGTGGCAACCGGACCAAGAGCGAACAGTTCGGCGTCGTCTTCGAAGAAATGATCCTGGGCCGCATGTACACCGTCAGTCCGCGTGCCGGCAGTCTGTTCTTTTTGAGACTTCTGCTGCTGAACGTCCGTGGAGCCACGACCTTCGGGCACCGGAGGACATCTCGACGAAGTCGTCCACGTTTCGTTCAAGGAAGCCTGCTTGCAGATGAATCTGCTCGACGACGGTCGTCACTGGGTGTTGGCGATGCAGGAGGCGACCGAGACAGCAACGCCGGGTCGCATGCGCCACCTGTTCGCCATCATCCTGGCCGAGGGCGACGACTAGTGCGACGCCGTCAGTCTGTGGTCGCGTTTTGCCGACCGGACGAGCAAGGACATTCTGCGCCGGATGGTGGGTAACTCGACACCTCTCGACAGTGACCTGCAGCGCGCGTGGAACGAATGCCTGGCGCGCGTGCAGGCGATGCTGCTGTCGGCCACGGGTAGCACCGTGGACTGGTACAGCCTGCCGGAGGTCGTCGATGCCGATCTCGACTTTAACTTGGCTGTTGGAGAGCAGCCGCTTGAAGAGGACGACATTCTCGCAATGGAGGCGGTGCTGACTCCTGACCATTGCACCATGTACGATGAGGTGAGCGAGACATTAGTTATTTCATTGAAGAGTATTTCGTTATCTTCCCAACATACACACACACACACACACACACACACACACACACACACACACACACACACACACACACACACACACACACACACACACTCGCACGCACGCACTTAAACACAACAGATTCTCAACTCACATGCACAAATAATTATGTAACTAACATAGGCCTTAACACTTGATACACTTCACTCCATTTATAGAACGTTGTGTCAACATGGTGTTTTTGTGTGTCACAGGTCTTTCGTCGTGTCGCCAACGTGCAGAGAGGCCTAATTTTCATCCAGGCCGCTGGAGGATGCGGCAAGACCTTCCTGGCAAATCTGATCCTGGACCTGGCGCGACACCAATACATCGGCGCCGTTGCAGTGGCAACGTCTGGTATCGCCGCCTGTCTACTTCGTGGTGGCAAACCGGCGCACTGCCTGTTCAGGATACCGCTGAATCTGGACTCGGAGAGCGTCTGTGCGATCAGCAAGCGATCGAGCGAGTCACGCCTCCTGGAGCCATGTCAGCTCATCATCTGGGACGAGGTCAGCATGGCCAACCGACTCGCCATTGAGGCCGTCGATCGACTGATGAAGGACCTGCGCTCCTCTCGCCTCCCGTTCGGCGGAGTGACGACCATTTTCTCCGGCGACTGGAGACAGATCTTACCAGTCATGCCGGACGGCGGACAAGCGGAAGTCGTCGGAGCCTGCCTCAAGTCGTCAGCCCTGTGGGAACATGTCGAAGTGTTCGAGCTCAGCACCAACATGAGGGCACTATGCGCGACTATAGGAGCGGCGGCAGCGGCCTACAGCCACCTGTTGCTGCAAATCGGTGACAAAAGGTACCCGAACACAATCGCGGAGGGCTGCTACGACGACTACATCGTTCTTCCGCGTGAGGTGAAGAGCGCAGCAGAGTCTCTGGACCAGCTGATCACCAACGTCTACTAGGAAGACATCAACACCCGTCTCTCCGACGTGGACTGGCTACAAGCAAGAACCATCCTCACTCCCCTGAACTCGGAAGTGTCTACCATTAACAACCGTGTTCTGCAACTGGTCGATGGCGATATGCTGAGCTACCGCAGCGTCAACACCATGGCCGACCCTGATGCAGTGCCAATTCCAACTAAGGTGCTCAACAGGGTCGGGCTGCCAGTACTGCCGCAGCATTTTATCCGCCTCAAGATCGGCGTGCCAGTGATGGTGCTACGAAACATCTGTCCTCCCGGCATCGTCAACGTTACCATATGCGTCGTTTGTGGTGCTCGCGCCAACGTGCTGCAGCTGCAGATCGTCACCTGACCGTTCAAGGGCGACGATTTCTACCTACCTCACATACCGACCATCACGCAGGCAGAGTCTGGCACCGGCTTCCGGATCCGGCGACTCTAGTTCCCGGTGAAGGTGTCGTTCGTCATGACCATAAACAAGTGCCAGGGTCAGACGGAGACCTACGTGGGCGTTTTCCTCCCGGCACCCGTGTTTTCACATGGACGACTTTACGTGAGTTTATCTCGTGCCGGCAGCGCTGACGCTGTCGAAGTGCTGGCGCCTCGCAGCACAACGCAGAACGTCGTCTACCCCGAGGTGCTATGATGGCGGTGACTTGGTATCGTGCTGTCGGCGGCGGCGTTCCCGTCGTGCTGTCCGACACCAGCGCATCACGAGTTCCTGTCGTGCTGTCGGACGCCGGCGCACCACGAGTTCCTGTCATGCTGTCGGACGTCGGCGCGCCTTCTATCGAGATCCTAGATACACGCTCAACGAAGATAAGTACAGTTTTCACACACACACGCACACACACACAAACACACACACACCCACACACCCACACACAAACACACATCATCAACGTCTGAAAAAAGATGAGTAAATTACTTTATTATCCCATGAGTTACAGTAGAATTCGCCTAATTCGTCATCTGTTATTTCGACAGTTCACCAGTAGCCTATTTCCATTTCAAATAGTAGCCTGTTTGCACAAGTTATCACCTCGCCTAATTAGTCACTTTTTTTTTTCACCTTGATGTAACGAATCATGCAAATTCTACTGTATTCCATCATCTCAGTGGTTTCAACAGTATACGTACCTGATGATCTGATCTTAGGCGATTTTTTTTCTTTCCGAACGATTTTGCTGAATGACACTCAAGTGCTGACAAAAGTGCCGGGTTTGAACATCTTACTAATAATGTCGTTTGTATTTGTTATGTTTCAGAACTTGCTGGTATCTTCTGCGTGTTTTCAATGTGTATTGTGCTGACATCTTTCGTGTACCAATGTGTGATTGCTGTCTTGACTGTGTCGAATTTAAAATCCATGAACTGCGTTGATGCTGACATCTCAATGCGAACATCAATACTGTTTCCGTTATATCAATGCCTTGTTACATCTGTAATAGTTGTCCGATATTTTGGCTCCGTATTGTTGAACTTTTCTTCTTCATACCATTAGCGGAAATTATTTGTATAAGACCGATATAGCTACAGAAAATATTAAATATTTACATGTTGTTATGTGTTCTTATTACTGTTTGACTGCGGTTTGCAGGAAACCGATTTATTGACAAGTGTTTATTGCAAGTGCCCCGACGTTAAATCCCAGCGCGAGCGCACTTCTCCAAATATTCCCTCCATTACTGTTTTGTCGAACTATACGTATAGCGAACCGCTCAAGAAGGGCCCACGATCACTTGTTATTTTCTATAAAACTCACCTTGTCATATTCTATGATACTTAGTGTTTTATCTTCTATGAAACTGTGCCATGTTTTATAATACCCACTGTCTCATCTTCTATAATAATTATTCACTGCGTCATGATCTATGATATTCACTGTGTCATATTACATAATACTCACTGTGTCATCTTTTATGATACCGACATGTTCTATAATACCTATTGTGCCATCCTCTTTAATACTCACTGTGTCATCTTCTATGATGTTGTATCATGTTCTAAAATACCTACTGTGTCATCCTCTTTAATATATAAATAAACGTGGCAACCATCATCCCCCAATAACCACACCTTCGCCACCATTTTATTACCTTAAAATTAAATATCCTAATCCATATGTAGCTATCCTAGCTGTGTTGAATTAGTTGAGCGGCAAATCTGCAACTGTTGTCGGCTTTGGGGCCGATGCTCTCGTTCCCTGAGCCAGAGCAAAGCAGCCCTAGGGAGAGAGAAGGACATAACTTCTGGGCTGCTGCTTCTGTTCGGATAGCACCTCCGTGAGCATCTTTCACTTGGTCCCATCCCACCAGAGGTTGTGAACACCAGAGGAGTAAAGCTGCCTTGATCAACGTTCTGAATTCTCTCCCCATATTCCCTTTAATCTTGTGGTTCTCGTTCCTCCTGTGTGCAGCATCGAGAGCTAATTTACGATGACATGCTGCCATGGGATAAAAAATCCTGATGTCGAAGAAGGCTCGCTGTCCCCGCATCCAGAATCCTCGAGCACTGACGTCAACAAGGGCTTCGTTGGATGTGTTTGAAGTCCTATGTTGGAAATTCTCACCATCCAATGGAAGGAGGGTCGGTTCTACCATAATGTAAGGGCGGAAACGATCTTCCTGCTCGTTACCGCTGCTAACTCTCTAGTTTGTTGGTGCGACCAACACTTGGGGGGTGTTGGACAGAGGTGAGAACTGCAGCTGCTACCTGTGTCACCGGCAGATTCACCCCAGCCGCCATACAGTCACTATCTAGCTACCCCGCTGTTCGTCAAATTCTCGCTGTGATCTCATCATAGGTCCTGGACTCGTGGGCTGTTTTCCCAGACCTTCACCTGTCGACTGTCAATTCTCTGGACATCAACCACTACCGCTGCTCCTCTCCACCGTCTGTGCCCCCGGTGTTTCGTCTGCTCTATCAAGACATCGGTCGCTGTTGCTCGAGTGAGGTTAAACAGACGCTTCCCCCTGAGAGTGGATCACTGTGTTCTGGAATCTTCCCCAGGGCCACTGTCGTAGGAAATATCTGTTCATTGTTTGATTATATTGTTTGATTCCTTTAATTGCTGACTCCCATTTATTGTATGCTTCCCTATAATTGTTTGCTTCCCTTAATTATTTGACTCCATTAACTGTTTACTGCATTAATTGTTTGACTCCCATAGTTCTTACTTGATGTTCGTTGAGTGGTGTCAGAGTTTTGTGTTATATTTTTTATAGTAAAGAGATGTCAATCTCAAACGGTTGTTTGTTATTCCTCAGAAAACCATAGTCCTTCACATTCCTTTATTAATATCCTGATTAGTCTGGTAAGGGATTTATATCCCTAAGTCCCAGGCCTTTGCACCTAACATCACGACAGATTTCGTCCAGCATATTTGCTGTGAGATCCCTTACTTCGTCATGCCTTATGCATATGAAGCCCCCATTCTTGCACACCATGGCGTGATCGACGTCATAGGAAGAGCCACACACGCATTGGGAAGTTAACCTTCTACTGGCCTATCGTACCTTAGAGCAATGGCATCTGTAAATTCTTGTTTATTGAGATTGAAACCATTTGCCCTTGTTGGTAACGTAGTTAACCAGTTCGAGGCACCCACCTACTGCGCTATATAGTTACTAATTTTTTCAAATTCTCAGGTACTTGTAGCATCAGTTGCTGCAACTTATCACTTTGGCCATGCTGTCGTTCTGTCTTAATGGACCTTCGAATCTTGTTTACTTCAGTGGTATTTACGTCACCTGTTGTGTTCTGAGCTATTATGTGGTCAGTGAGGGCTGCTGTGAGCTTAACTGAGTTTTGATGTTTGGTGGCAGCAATCTCCTCTCTATTGGTCAATCCCGTTCCTCCCAGTCTCGGTGGTAGTGCAAGGAATGATCTTTATGATGGGGTAAAGAGAGGGTGTTTCACTAATTTGGGAATGAAATTGGCGCTGATAGCTTCTTCCAGAGGGTGGAGGAGGGGTCCAGTATTAGGGATAGTGCGCAATCAGGTAGTTCCAGCGATGCTTGACTCCATGGGTGAATGCCGCAAAAGCCGCATGTGGCTCTGTGTTAGCAATATCAGACAAAGCTTGGGTTTCCCTAACCCACTCATTCACCTTTCCCGTTATGTAATCGGTCTTGAAGTCTGTCGTGCTGATTACTGCGCCTAGGTGTCTTTGGCCATCCTTTGTTATTTTGACCTCACTTCCACCGAACACCTCCATTGCCCGTTCATAATGTTCTGGCTTCACAATGAGGAAGGACTTGCTGGCGTTTGGGTGGTACCCTATTTGTGGGCCTCGTGATGTCACCAGGCCCCACCAATTTATGATGTCCTCCACTTTTCCTGCTCCTGTAAGGTCGTCAGCATACGCCACTTGCTTGACCTCGGTTGTTTCAAATTTTATTGTGTGTTGGAGCACGGATAGGCCGATTGCGTACATTGCCATTACAATAGGGTTCCCCTGCGTTGTTCCCTCAGTTGACTGTATGATGGTATCACCTCTTAGAGCCTTGGTGTTTACTATTTAGAGGTCTGATTGATTCCTACAGGTGTTTTCAACATACATTGCAAACCTTGGACATTTGATCTTGATGTTGTGCAGTGCAGCCTTGCGGTTAAGTATGTTGAATGCGTTTGAAGCGTCCACCAGGAGAACCACCTCACAATCACGCGTGAATGGCAGCTTTCCCTCCAGCCTGGTGGCCAACACAAACTTACAGGTTCCCTGCTGGTGCCCTGATATCATCTTTTACCACACCTCCTTTATGCATTTTCCGATGATCCGCCTCAGCACTTTCCCCACCCCTATAAGCCTACATCCTGGATTCTTATCCAGGGGAATGAGGCGGCAGGCCGTCAGAGCATGGCGGTGTTGGTAGCTCGAGGTTGCTAGCTTTCTTGCAAGGGAGGCAATGGCAGTTTAGAGATCACTTGCTACGGGGCCAAACTTGTTAGTACTGAGGATGATTCTCCAACCGTTTGCAACCAGATCTGATGGGCCGGCCCCTCCCTGAGTTTTCAGTGCCTTTTTTCCACACCACCCCTCCTGTTAATTTCTCGAATAGGACAACATTTGGTGGGATATAGTCACCCTGGAACCTGATGCCTTCATCTTTACCTGCAGGGGGATGTTTTTCCTTCAGTTGTTTTAATGTCTCTCTGTTTATTGGCAGAACCCCACTGGAGTATTCCTGTGTGAGAGATCTTACCGCCGAAGACATTTTTCCCACACGCATTTTGGTTCCAAATTTTCTTGCAACGTCATCGGTGCTTTGCTTTTCGTCTCCTATAAACTTTAGTCTCTCCTGCAGTGTTCTTGCTTCACATAGGAGATCATCAAGGGCTCCATTCTGCCACATTGTCAATCTTCTCTTCATTGCTGCCACATTTTCTTTGTGCTTAGTCTTTGTGTGTGTCCTCTGACAGAATAGATGTGGTATTATTGCCAGTATTTGAAGAGTTAAAGGGACAAGAAAGCAGTCCTGAGTGTACTCGGCTATGACGCGAGTCATCTCCCGAATCATTTCTTTGGTGGCCGCACACTTAGGTGGTTCAAACAGGTTAGCTGGCGACCACCTGACAATTTTCCATCGACATGCCATTCCACTGTAGTGGCTAGTGGCTATCTCTCATTCACCTCGTGGACATCTGCTACTATTGGAGCAGCGTTTATTGGTACTACATTTTCAGGTTGAGTAGACTCACTGCTATCATTTAGGATATTATCGGGCGGTTGGGTCCCGCGATATCCACTGTGGCCTCCTGTGTCGGCTCCTTCATATGGTTTACGACAATTGTTTCCCTTTCTGCAAACCACACATGGTCGGTTGTTTCTCGCTTAATCACAGGTAGTACAATTTTGGTTCTGGCTGGCACAGACGCAACAATGTCTGTTACATAAGAACATAAGAACATAAAAATGGAGGAAACTGCAGTGGGCCTATTGGCCCATACTAGACAGTCCCATTTACACCCAAGCCCTATTGCTCATATATCCATCCAACCTATATTTGAAGCTATCCAGCGTATTCGAGATAAATGATGATATTTGGTAACTTGTTCCACTCGTCCACTACTCTATTTCCAAACCAATGTTTACCTATTTCGCGCCTAAATCTAAATTTGTCTAATTGAAAACCATTGTTACGAGTTCGCTCCTGGTTGGATAGTTTGAGTACCTTTGTAATGTCCCCTTTGTTCAGTCCTGACTTCCATTTATACACCTCTATCATATCGCTCCTCACTCTACGTCTCTCGAGGGAGTGCAAATTAAGATGCTTTAACCTGTCTTTGTACTCAAGGTTCCTAATGCCCGGGATTAGACTTATCTTCTCTGAATTCTTTCCAAGGATTCTATATCCATTCTGTGATACTGCGTAATCCAAGTGAGGTCTCACAAGCTCATGATATAGGTTTAGGATGACCTCGCTAGTCTTATAAATAACACTCCTTTGTGTGAACCCAAGTACTTTATTAGCCTTTTTCGAGTAAATACACATTGTTTACTTGGCTTAAGATTCCTACTTATCATTACTCCTAAATCTTTCTCGCAGTCGGATTTCTCAATAACATCGTTGTTCATCTGGTATCAGTTTCCCTGTTTTTAATTCCTATACTGAGAACTTTACATTTGTCCACATTGAATTTCATCTGCCATTTTTCAGACCATTCGAAAAATTTGCTTAGATCTTCCTGTAGTTTTGCGGAGTCCTCGTCAGATTTAATTACACGCCCTATTTTAGTGTCATCAGCAAATTTACTTATGTTGCTGTCTACACCGATATCTATGTCGTTTATGTATATAATAAATAATAATGGTCCAAGTACTGAGCCTTGGGGAACTCCACTAGTGACGTTGCTCCAATGGGATTTAGTGCCGTTAATGCTCACTCGCTGTTTCCTGTCCTGTAACCACGCCCTAATCCATTTTTTAATATCTCCTATAATGCCACGAGCCTCCACTTTTCTTATTAGTCTTTCGTGGTGGACTCTGTCAAAGGCTTTGCTAAAGTCGAGATATACCACAACATAATTGTGCTTCACGTCCACTGATTCGAAAACAGCTGAAAAGAATGTTAATAGATTAGGTAGACATGAGCGCCCGCTTGTGAAGCCATGTTGGGAATCATTGATCAACTTGTGCTTCCCAGGTGTACTACAAGGCTACACACACTAATTCACTCTACTTCTTCTCAACCATTTTCTACATTTTCACACTTTTATTTCACGATTATTTTGTTTATTAATAATAAATATTTATTCTCGCTAATTTTTCTTCGAGGTTAACAAAATGTTTCAGTAAATGTTAACAGTTGACGATGTTTAATACCTTCTTGTGTTACCTCAGTGTGAAGTATTATATTTTATACTTGTTTGTTTCTCTTAGTTCACAATATACTAAGACACAATATCTGGTAAACTGTAACAGATGGACCAGTTCCCTGAGGGCAAACTTCACTACTTTATACACAACAAACCTCGTCAAACCAAATACTCAGAAGATCTCTCTCTGCGGTTAATTAAAAAACACTTTCTTCTTATGAGGAAAGGGTGGAGAGGTGACAGGCTGGACTGCTGTGTCCGGGTAGTAGGGGCATACGTGCGCGCGTGGATGTGTAGTCCACCCCCTTGAGGGCGACGATCCACACATCAGAGTGATACACAGGGATCAAGAATTGTCACACCTAACACTTGTTTATATATCGGCTGTCACTACATGAAGTGACCGTTACTTATGGGAGGCGACTGTGTCATCTTTTCTAATACTAAATCATTTTTATAATACATACTATGTCATCCAATAATACTCACTGCATTAACCAATAATACTTTCTGTGTCAGGCAATAATACTCACTGTGTCAGTCAATATTACTCACTGTGGCTGCCAATAATACTCACTGTGGCTACCAATAATAATACTCAGTGCCAGCTAATAATACTCACTATATCAGCCAATAATACTCACTGCATCAGCCAATAATACTCTCTGTGTCATCAAATAATACGCATTATGTCAGCCAATAATACTAGTTATGTCAGCCAATAATACTCACTATGTCAACCAATAATAACCACTGTGTCAGCCAATAATACTCACTGTGTCAGCCAATAATACTCACTGCGTCATCCAATAATACTCATTATGTCAGCCAATAATACTCACCATGTCAGCCAATAATACTCACTGTGTCATCCAATAATACTCACTGTGTCAGCCAATAATACTCACGGTGTCAGCCAATAATACCCACCGTATCAGCCAATAATACTCACCATGTCAGTCAATAATACTCACCATGTCAGCCAATAATACTCAGTGTCAACAAATAATACTTAGTGTCAGCCAATAATACCCACTGTAGCAGGTAATAATACTCATTATGCCAGCCTCTTAATTGGACTATGAGAAATATTAGTATTTCATAGCCAAATTAAGTGATTGGAAATAATACTGTTTTTAGTTTAATATTTTCTAGTTGACTTATTGGTTCAATTAAATTAGATTTAAAGTGAATTCAAATTTTTTATTATTTTTTTAATGAAGAGAGAGAGAGAGAGAGAGTTAGGTTGATATATGATTCAAAGGTTTTCGTTTAGATTATTAATGTTTTGTGAAAGCTGGTATATGTGTGTGAGAGTGAGAAAGTGAGAGAAAAAGTGAAAGAGTGAGAAAGTGTGTGTGTGTGTATGTGTGTGGTGCGGAGAGAAAGAGATAGAGAGGCTGGCAAATACAGAGAGAGAGTGAGACAGACAAACGGACAGACATATAGACAGACAGACAGACTATGCCAGAGTGTAAAAGAGAGAGAGAGAGAGTGAGAGAGAGAGAAGTTGAAATCTAAGCGACGCAGTTCTGGCTCTCTTCAATTTCCTGAGAGCGGGTGTTCTGTTTGATAATGCTGGTAATATCCCCTCACTCTCCCTTCCATTCCTCCCCCCTCCCTCTCCCCTTTCCCTCCCCTCCCTCTTCATTCCCCTCTCTTGTCCCCGCCACTTTTTTCCAATCTCCCTCCACTCTCTCTCACCCCCTCTTTCCTTACCCTCCCTTCCCCTCTCCTTTCCTTCTTCCTCCATTCATTCTCCACTCTCCCTCTCCTTCTCCACTCTGTCTCCTCTCTATCCCTCACTATCCTCTCCCCTCTCCTTGCCCTTTCATTTCCCTCCCTCTTCCCCTACACGCTCTGCAACACCAGCATCACCCTCTCACCCCGTCGCCTTGGGATAGGAAAACTTGCTGCTGCTCTAAAGTCCTTGCTAGTTTCAATTAGTTTAAAGTCCAGATAATTAAAAACTTCTTTCGTCATTTTCATCTTCAGGTTAGGATAGTTTTTGATCTCATTAGAGATGAAACGATATTGGTCCCCAATACCTGCAGCACTTTAAGGTGTTCTAAGAGGGTTTAGTGAGGTCAGGTTTCATAAGATATAAGTTTTGGGCTGACAAGAAAGACGAACGTAGGTGATGGAGCTGCGAAGACCTGATTCTTTTGCTGCATGTTTGAGTCTGCAACTTTGTTGTGATAAGACACTCAATCCTAGTGATTGTACTTACTCAACATAGTGACGGTGTAATTACCATCACAGATTGTACGGGAAATTCCAACTTTGGAAAAAACAAATAATTGGCCTACCCAAATTTTGACTACTACCCGTGCGTCTACGTCCTGGATTGGCCAATCAGTGGTGCCCCACGGTGGCGTGATACATGCACGTTTACTGCGGTGCTCTGATTGGCTAACCGAACGTGGCGTGGTAGGTAGACTGTCTCTACTCTCTAAGTCCTCTTCTTTCCTTTTTTCATCCCCCTCATGCACTCCGTTCCTTGAACGGGAGGCGGGACTTAGCGATACGGTCGATCCGGCAAGGGAACCTGTGATAGTGCAGGGCACCCCTTGTCCGGGGGTCACCGGTAGGTGGCAACTTTTTAGATATTACTATAGTCACAGGTAACCTGGGTGCAGAACCCTACGAGCCCGACGCCCGTCCAAGAGGGGGGGGCGGGGTCACTGCTCCCAGGCAGGAGCCCTGTGTTATAGGTAGGATTAGATGTAATCAAGAAGATGACAACTAGCATTAGAATAAAACATAGAGATAAGGGACACTCTATTGGAAGGGGAAAAGTGGCAGAAATCACTTACAACAAACTGCAAGTCCCACTAACTAGAATATTCAGCACCAATGAAGGTTTTAAAGTAATCTGTAAAGATGACTTTGATTCAGATAAAATCCTTTCAAAAGAAGCAAGAGATATATTTTACAATGAAGGCCTTATTGTTGTCATGCCACCAGAACAAAAAGCAAAAAGATCAGTTTTTGTTCGTCAAGTCGATCAAGAGATCGGGAGGAAGACATCGGAAGACCTGAAAGAAGAACTGGAACGCCAAAATAGGTGGATGAAGATTGAAGAAGTCATTAAGATAAAGGACTATACTCATGTTTTTAAGATTACTTTTGAAGAAGTGTCAATGGCTGAGAAAGTTTTACAACAGGGCTTTCTAATATTCAACATGTCAGTCACACCACATCAAATAAAGAAGGAGACATTCATCAGTCTGCAAACTTGCTTCTCCTGCTACAAATATGAAGAACACACAACGAGAGACTGTCCGGAAAAAGAAAAAAAGTACTGCTCAGATTGTGCAGGCGACGACCATACCTACACTGAATGTAAGAACACACATGTTGGCTGTCTCAACTGTAAGAGAAACGGGAATGTATACATAGGACATAGGACGTTAGCAATGGCATGCCCAATAAAAAAACACATGATAAAGTACAAGGAACAAGAAACAAGGAAAAAGGAACAAGACAAGAAGGATACGACATACGTCGAAATAGCAAAGAGAGCGGTCCAAGAGGCTCATAGACCAGAATCCACCATATTAAACCTAAGTGAGCCAATACATGATAAGGTATTGATTAGTATGATCCATGCACATTTGCACAATATCATTGCACCCGGATCATACAATGAGGAATTAAGGAAAATGTTTAAATTGAATAACCTACCAGAGATGATATTTCCAGAGAATCCATTAACTGAAAAACTATTTGTAATAAATATATGCAAGCGAACTGAGAGAAAGACCACATCAAGACGAATAAAGGTTTGAGCAAGGAGCAACAGCTGATACACAAGGAACACAAGCGACTGATAGAGATCCCAGACAAATGACTAGAAGTGACAAAGAGAAGATAGAAATAACAAAAGGACAGACTATAAGACAAAGGAGTAGGAGGAGAAAAGATAAGATGGAAACTGATCACAATATACAACCTGAATCTGCTGAAGAAATTGGATTAAAAGTTATCACTACAACAAAACATGGAATCCCAACATCGAGACCAACAGGAGGGACAATAGTAAAAAAACTGTGAAGGAGGGATATACAAGTGGACATATCAAGAAAAATCCCTAAGTGAAGATTATGTCTGGTCACTAATTACTACGGACAAACTAAAGATTACGGCCAAAGACTTTAAAATAGTAGACCCGTCAGAGTATAGAAGAATCAGAAGCGGGAAACAGGATGATAGGTCTCCACTCCAACTGCCACAATCCAAGTATAAGAAATAAAGGACAATAGACAAACAGTAAGAACTTTAAGAATAATACAACACAACGTAAGAAACTGGAAGACCGAGAGAATTAACCTAAGTAATATATATCGCGAAATTGACCCTGACATTATACTAATAAACAGTCACGTAGGAGACAGAAAACAACAACATAAACCTTAACTATTGGTAAACCAAAGAAATAAATCAAGAGAAAATGACGGAGTAGCGATAGTGTTAAAAGAAACTTGTAACGAACCACCTGATGACTTCCAGGATGAATTTCTGTAGCAATAAAAATAAATACAACTCAAGGAGACAATTATTACATTACTATTCCCCACCGAGACGACCTCGATTACCTATAGAAGAAGACCTATTAAAATTTCATAATAGTCATCCGACGTAATATCTTAGGAGACTTTAACGCCAGACATAGATTTTTTGACAATACAACACAACGTCGGGAAGCCTTAATCAATTAATAATTTAGGAAAATCAATCATCTGGGTCCTAACTTTCCAACCTGGAGAAATCACAATACACAATCGACACCAGACAAAATTTTTACCAACAACAAAGCCTTTTTCAATTACTATATAATACAGGGACCTCTTACAGGCAGTGACCATCTGCCAATTATACTAACATTGTCAACAAGCCCCATACAGATACCAATAAAAAAGAGACTGAAAATGAGTAAAACAGACTGGGACAGCTTCAAAGACGACTTAAGTAATCACCAATCGATTAACCTACAAGGGAAAACAACAGAAGATAGTAGGACTCAGAAATGGACAGACTGCACTCAGCAATAAAAACATCTATAACCAAACACACCCTACTTCACACTTCTTAGAACATTAATTTAACAACAACAGACTACCAGAAGAAGTTAAATTAATCCAGACCTATTACAATGAAATAAACAGGTATATGGAAAGACACGGCATTAACAGATGGCTATATATGACGCAGACAGCACTACAGATAAAATTAAGAGACGTATGTAAGGAAGCAAACAATAAAAACGGAATGATATTATAATGGCGGCTGACATGACTAAAGACACAAAAACATTTTGGACTTCCATAAACAAGATGATGGGGCACAACAAGCAAAAAACACCATACATTAAAGACCAAAATGGAACAAAATTGCACGAGGAAAATGAACAAGAGTCAGCATTCAAAAGGGAATGGGTAAAAGTTTTAAAAATATCAGATGAGGAAAATGAAGATTTTGATAGTGAACACGAAGAAAGGATAGAAGAAGAAATGGGAAGACAAATACATAGAATCACCCCAAGGCAATATATAGACTATAACTTATTACCTAATAATCAATAACCATGGGAGAAGATGCACTGTCTGAGAAATTTAAGGAAAAGCTCCCTGGCTCACAGCAGGTATTACACGAAATATGATCATGAATCTACCTGGAAAATGATTTTAATACACTATTAAACATTTATAACGCATGCTTAATAACTGGTTACTTTCCAGACAAACTAAAATATGCTAAATGATATTTATTCCAAAGAGGGTGTAAGGACAATAAGGAAATATTAAAATTATATTAACATTCAAAGAAATTACCGGGAAACTATTGAAAAAAATATTAAATTCAAGACTTATAGCCTTTTTAACACAACATGGGAAAACTAACAACAGACAACATGGATTTATGCCCAATAGAAATACCCTAACTGCAATAGCTACAATAACGGAAATAATTGCAATAGAAAAAAGCAAGGGTAACCAGATCAATATAATTTTAAGGGATGTTTCTAAGGCTTTTGATAAAGTTTGGCATTTAGGCTTGAAATATAAAATATTAAAACTGGGACTTAACGAATACTTGCTAAGAATATTGTGTAACTATTTAGATGATAGGAGAGCACAAATTCAAATTGGAAACTTTTTAGGAACTATGTTTAATCTTGAGAGTGGAGTACCTCAAGGAGGATGCCTTTCTCCAACACTATATACACTTTATACTTCAGACACACCTCAACCTACCCCCTTTAGCGAATATGTAATGTTTGCTGATGATATTACTCAAATAGTATCATACCCAGGAAAATCAACTCAATTTATGGCACTCTACACGGTAAGAGCGATAAGTTACAAATGGATTTGAAAATGAAAATCAGGACAAATATAATCACCAAGATAATACCAATAGCCAAGATTAAAACAAGTCCAGTAATAGGGGTCGACCAGAACTATACCCATACGACACTGAAGGTATGCCGATTAAAACCAACAGTGCAGGATATATAACATACTTAAAAGATAAAGAACGACAGGCAAGAATAAGATTATCAAAAATAAAACGCTTTTAAGAACCTTAGCATTAATAACAAAAGAAAGATTTATATTGCCCTTTGTCAAATCACCTGCGGACTACCCACCCATCCCATTGAACACCCTTAGTAAACGTGCATTGTGCTACTACAAACAGTACAAAAATAGGTGCCCTCAGATTTATATATATAACATAAAATATACAGACCACATCAATAATGAACAGCTGCACAAGAGAGCAAACCTCTTAGCAATCAATGTAGATATACACAACAAAGCTGTAAATATTTGGAAAAAAGTGACTGAACTTAACACAGAAACATATCAAAACTGGATAAATAATATAGACAACGAAGAATTCCAAGAACACAGTTGGTTTAAATCAGCCAGGAAGAAAGTAATTGAACCATCTCCTGCCCCAATATACATATAAAACATTAATAGAGAGAATAAAAGATGAGAGTGACCTACCAGCTCCACAAGAACCTGGCAGGCCTCTCCATACAGTGTACCTTTAGACTAACATAACTAATATTTAACATTTAACATTTAACATTTAACATTTAACATTTAACATTGAACTAACATCTTAGTAAAAAAAAAAAAAGGACTACCTCCCAGCTGCCACAAGCGAGACTCAAGTGGCCTACTAAATCAAAAAAAAAAAAAAATATATATATATATATATATATATATATATAATAATAATAATAATAATAATAATGTGATTACCCTCCCAGCTACATCAGCCAGGAAGAAATAATTGAACCACCTCCTGCCCCAATATACACATTTACATATAAAACATTAATAGAGAAATAAAAGATGAGAGTGACCTACCAGCTCCACTAAGAACCTGGCAGGCCTCTCCATACAGTGTACCTTTAGACTAACACAACTAACACTTAACTAACACCAAAAAAAAAAATGTGACTACCCTCCCAGTTACACAAGGACCTGGGCGGGCTCACTAACTCCAACAATAACAAAAATAATAATAATAAGCAGCATTATATAAATAAACCAATATTAATACAAAGGTCTGACGACCCAAGGGAGCAGAACAAAGACAAAACACCAATAAGAAAGATGAAGCGATCTGGTTGAGCCCAGATTCTTTCTACTCCTACTGTATTTCAGTTTCACCACTTTTTCTTCAATTCCTAACAATCTTCTTTCACCTCTTAACTAATGACTTCGTATCGTATCGTAGACGAACGTAGAATCTTAGAATCTTATATAATATATACATAATGTATGTCCTGACTGACGCTGTCCTAGGTGTGTGTGTGTGTGTGTGTGTGTGTGTGTGTGTGTGTGTGTAATAATAATAATAATAATAATAATACTAATAATAATTAACGGTTTATTGAAAAAGTTCTGCAGCCCAAAGGCTGAAAATATACATTGGACATAAATGACTTATTAAATACATTGGTGGTTTAACAAAAGCCTTCATTACAGGACGGTAAGGGAACATACATTGAACATACAGATTAATATTTACAGTAGAGGTCACGTAGGTCACATGGGCTGAGGTGTTGAACATCAAACACGTAGTGTAGTACCTCCCTTAGAGATGAGGTTATGAGGGGCCGGACGTGGTGTAGTAACTCCCTCACATATGGTGTTATGAGGGACCTGACGTAGTGTAGTACCTCCCTCACAGATGGTATTATGAGGGGTCTCACGTGGTGTAGTACGTCCCTCGCAGATGGTGTGTGTGTGAGTGTGTGTGTTTAATAATAATAATAATAACTAGCGGAATCGCCGCCCTCCGGGAGGCTCTTTCTCTAGGCCACGGTAGGACGCCACCCTCCAGGAAGCTCCACATTGTCTCATTGTAGTGCATTAAGGTAGACCACATTTTTGGTTTTGCCATTAGCAGCAGGTATGTACAAATTTTTGCCAGTTCCCACTCTGGAGCATCCAACATAGACTGTCCATGAGAGAAACAAGGAAACACCATGTTTAGGCCAACCATCTTTAGGGACTGTCCCTGCCTTTTGTAGATGGTCATGGCAAAGCTCACTTTAACCGGGAAGTGAAGTCGCTTGAACTCAAATGGCAGGTCAGTAGTGATGAGAGGTATCCTTGGTGTAATAACGTCCTCTCCTTTAGGTTTTCCTGTCAGTATTGTAGCTTCCAGTACATGTCACATCATGTTCCTCACCACCAGTCTTGTGCCATTGCCGAGAATTGGTGGCTCAAGATATCTTAAGAGCATTATAGGAGTTCCAATCTTAAGAGTAAGGTGGTGAGGAGGCATTCCAGCGGACTCCAAAGAATTAAGGAATTGTGCGGGGTACTGGACTGCTTGGTCCTGGTCGATTACTGTATCAACACATTTGAATGAGGTCTCACTGCCTGGAAGCTGTCTGAGTAGAGTCATGTTGATTTCAACCACTGTTTCATTCTTTGGTGCCAGAATTGCACGTTCACGCAGCCACCTGTTATCCTTGTAGTGGTGGATAATGTTTGGGTAGACCATGTTAGTGAGCTCAGTTGAGGACTTTACAACATTTCCACATCCTTGAGGACTGATTATTTGTCTTTCTGAATCAACAGGGAAAGTTCCATTCCCAATCTGAAGTAGAAGGTTTGCAAACCGTCCAGCATCCTGATCTCCTTGTAGATGTACTCTCATGTTTGTGGATAGGGTGAGTGTCTGAACACTTCTCCAAAGGTATGATACCTTGAGGCACGCATTCAGTTCATAAGCTGGAGTGCTTCGAGGAATGACAGGTGGGGTCTGGCGAAAGTCTACAGCAATGACCATTGTAATGCCACCCGTGAGCTGGTCATTTTCTCGTATGTCTTGCAAGGTCCTGTGCAATGCTTCAAATGCGAACTTGTGACACATAGTGCATTCATCCCAGACTATGAGGCTACATTTTTCTAAGAGTTTTGCCTTTGCCGATCCTCTTTCGATGTTGCACCACTGGATTCTCATTGTGAGCGAGGTTGAGAGGCAGTTTAAGAGTTGAGTGTGCAGTACGTCCTCCTTCTAGTAGTGTTGCAGCAATGCCTGAGGATGCCACAGCAAGAGCAATTTTCCCCTGATGACGTACTTTGGCCAATAGAAGGTTGATCAGAAATGTTTTTCCTGTCCCGCCAGGTGCATCGAGAAAGATCATACCTCCCTGCTCCGCTTGTATCGCTTGCAAGATCTGTTCATAAGCATTTGCTTGATCAGGCACCAGGTGAGGCTCATTTTCTTCAAGAAAATTCACCAGAACTTCAACTGAGTAGTCTGTCTCTCTGAGCAACTCCCTGTTTGCAACCACTGTTCAGTCCTAAAAACTTCTTCCATCAATAGTTCATTAACGGTTTATGTAAGTTCCACTACAACGGGACAACAAAGTATATTTTTTTACCATTAAATTGTTATTATTTTATTGTCTAATCATCACTACATATAACACCATCCATCATCACTACATACAACATCATCCATCATCACTACATATAACACCATCCATCATCACTACATATAACACCACCCATCATCACTACATATAACACCATCCATCATCACTACATACTGTATAACACCACCCATCATCACTACGTATAACAACATCCATCATCACTACATATAACATCATCCATCATCACTACATATAACACTATCCATCATCACTACATATAACACCATCCATCATCACTGCAGATCGGTAAAGTAGTTTCCGAGATTCTCGTACGGACACACACACACACATACACACACACATACACATTTAAACATATTCTTCAAGAAAATTCACCAGAACTTCAACCGAGTAGTCGAGTAGTCTGTCTCTCTGAGCAACTCCCTGTTTGCAACTACTGTTCAGTCCTCAAAACTTCTTCTTCCACCAATAGTTCATTATCGGTGTATGTAAGTTCCACTACAACGGTACAGCAAAGTATACTTTTTTAGCATTAAATTGTTATTTTATTGTCTAATCATCACTACATATAACACCACCCATCATCACTACATATAACAACATCCATCATCACTACATATAACATCATCCATCATCACTACATATAATACCATCCATCACCATCACTACATATAACACCATCCATCATCACTACAGATCGGTAAAGTAGTTTCCGTGATTCTCGTGCGGACACACAAACACAAACAAACACACAAACATACTTTTTTGTTATACAGTATATATATATATATATATATATATATATATATATATATATATATATATATATATATATATATATATATATATATATATATATATATATATATATATATATATATATATATATATATTGATAATAATAAGAAGAAGAATTAATGGTTTATTGAAGGCATGGCAGCCAAAAGGCTGAAAATATACATTAAACAAAGATGATAAAAGTTACATATAGTGTAAATGAGAAGTGGGTCACTTGACTGATAAGCTTTCAGTACAAAAAGAGAAGAAACATAGAGTGTAAATACAAACTAATTACAGACATGAAAGTAATCTTATTGGTGGCAGGTCAGCCAGTCTTGTAAACTGTCTCGGAAGTTAATAGTGCCGCCTTCCCATGGTATCGAAGGTTTCACACCTGGTCATTGTTCGTGTTCTGGGTAATAAGTTCAATATACAGGAGCGAACACAAACACCTGTATAATTTTATAGGTTCTATTTACTGGATAAGAGATATGTACACAAGGGGAGTAGCGCTCCTCAACCTGTCTGCTGGTCAACTGCTCTATAGGCGACGTATGGGAAGTGATACATTAACAGCTTCCATATGTCGCCAGGCACATTAATTAAGCATGTTGGACATGGTAATTACAGTGCCACACGCTGCTAGCTAGGCTGAATAAATAATATATATAAATGGAGCACCTACATAATATACATACATAATATATAATACAGCATACATAATATACATACAGTCATAATCTGCACTTATTTCATTTCCCATCATTTGGTCCTGGTAGCCTCGGTCTCTTAGCTCACAGAGTATTAAAGAGGGTTATTGTTTCTCGTCTGATGTTGTTGGGAATTCTCGTTTCTCAGTTGGTGTAGCTGAAATTCATTATGCTCGTATCTCAACCGGTGTAATTGAGTCTGGGTATCATATCTGGCGTTGGTGTGGTGGTGGTGGGTGGTAGGTGGTCACTTTTGTAGATGGTTAGGTCTGGGTGGGCCGTGGCCTTTGACCACAGGACACCGACTTGCCACTGTCTAACCCTAACACTTTTTTGTTAAAAGTTTATTACATGAATATCAATGACAAGGTTCTGGCCTAATCACATGATAACTGGTTTAAATGATAATTTGGGTAAAAACCGTCCAATCTTAAAACCTTCCCCAGGATTATTACAACAAATTATCATGCAGTACACAGTTAACGACATTGGATATTAATTAAAGCCCGTAGGGGCAGCCTGAGTCCCGCCAGGTGAGGCACCTCTTGGACATGGGCCTGGTGACGATGTCAATAACAAAGTACAGTATGTGGAACCATAAATGTTCTGTCTATAAGGGGTGAGAGGTAAGGGAGGGAGTGCGGGAATCCTGCTGATGACGTCAGCAAAGTTCAGCCCACCTTGGTGTGGGTGGGGCTTTAGCAGAAAAGCGTCTGATACGTCCTCACCCCATGAATTGAATTGTAACAGTTTATTTAGCCATAAAAAATACAGATACAGAGTGGATAATAATAACAATATTAACATGGCTGAGCGGGTTGAGAACCTGAGCTCTCTTTGAGGCAACTGATATATACTATACATTTATCTCAAGGAAGTATTATGTAACATTTAGTATCATCTGGAATAGTACAATAGCATGATAGTAATAAGTACATCTCATAATGTTACCACGGTTATCACTTCAATATTTATTTATTTTATTATTTATTATTTTTATGTTGTTATTTTTTGTATTATTATTTTTTATTTATTTATTTATACATACATATACACATACCTATACATATATACACACACACACACACATATATATATATATATATATATATATATATATATATATATATATATATATATATATATATATATATATATATATATATATATATATATATATATATATATATATATATATATATATATAAAATAGCCCAACTTTGAATGTAAATGTATTCCTTGTAGCAAATGTAATGGTAATTATGTAGGACAGACAGGAAAAACATTGCAACTCAGAATCAAACGACATAAGTACAATATCAGAACTGCATCTGAAAGCAGTGCCCTGTTCGTTCATGTTAGGCATAATAATCATCCCATTGTTTGGGAAAAAAAAGCTTAGAAGTATTCAAATCATCTTGCATCACAGAAAGACTTCTGGTTGAAGCTAGTTTGATTAAGGAAATATAATCAATAAACCGTAGTGATGATCAGTACAAAACTGGTATGTTACATAAGTTTATTTGTCAGTGGCCCAAGGTTAAAAATGCTTCGAAAACCTTGGCTAGATGTAGGATAGTTATTTGGTGGGTTCCTTATATTTTTACCAGACCTGACTAGTCACGTCGCCCCCTTTCTCTTGAGCTCCTCTACGTGTGTTGGTATGGGGATTAGTGGATGACATCATTATGACCTGACCTCATGTTTAATAAGGTCACCCTGTATATTTAAGCCTCTCTCTGTCCATGTAATCCAGTTGCCTCTGAAGATGTTTTGAATAAAGACGAAAGCTAAGGTGCTCCGTTGTTTCCCTTTTCCCGTGTGATTTTATCAAGATTTATCTTATCCACGTTTTCATTGTGGATCTACATGAAATAAATAAATATATATATATATATATATATATATATATATATATATATATATATATATATATATATATATATATACACATAAGAGCCCGCACCGATAGATATAAGAACAGCACCATCCCATCTATTGTTAAAATAATAAACAACTCCTGATTTATGTACTGTACAGCCCTGTAAATGTATCCAGTGCATATTATATCATTATGTCTAAATCAAATGTAAGTCTGTATATTTTCAGCCACCAGCTGCAACTCTATTAATAATCCGTTTATTATTATTATTATTATTATTATTATTATTATTATTATTATTATTATTATTATTATTACTATTACATATACATATAAATAAGAGTGGAATTTAAAAACATAAGTATAATGGGGGAGCAGTACAACCTGGGTTGTACAGTAATAAGATTGAACAAGAGGACAGAGCTTTCAGGATTATGTCTAGTTGGCAATTATGTGTATTGCAATGGTATTTACTTAATTATCTAGTTACATGATAATTTCCGATAAAATGGATTTGGTGGTACAATAAAAGCAGGTACTGTAAATATAGTAGGTGTTACAAGAAATATTAATACTTCGACAGTAGATATTTTTTTAGAGATGATTTAAAGGAAGGGAGCCTAGTCTTTGCTCTGATGGGTGGGGGTAAGTTGTTCCATACCTTCACACCATGAGATTTCATGGAGGTCTGGGACTGAGAGGAGCGCATGGGGGGGTGGTCTTAGTAGCTCTGGGTGCCTTAAGTTGTATCTCTGATTATTCCGGAGCTGGAAGTAATTATTGTCAAGCAAATGATTGATAGATTTGTAAACAAAGAGGGCACAGCAGTAAGTGTTAATATCTTCGAATTTTAAAAATTTCAATATAGCAAATTTTTCGTTTGTGTGATCAGTTTTTTTCAAGTAGGTCATTGTCCGTACAACTCTCTTTTGTGCAGTAACCAGAGATTGTGTTTTTGAAGAGCCAGAGGCCCCCCATAGTGTGTGACAGTGTATCAGGTGTTGGTAAACAAGATCATGATATATTTCTTTCATTGCTCTGAGAGTGAGTGACTGTCGAGCGTCATACATGATACCGCACTGTTTATTGATTTTATTGTGAATGGCTTGTATGTGGTTTCTCCAGTTAAGTTTCTCATCAACAATAACTCCGAGGAATTTTGTATTTTGTTCGCGTTTGAGGACTATATTACCAAGGTTCAAGTCTGGAGGTAAGTTTTTTCTTCTGTGAAAGATCGTGTAGTGGGTTTTCTCAAGATTTAGGGTCAGTTTAGTACCCAGGTCCCGACTTTAGTTAATTCAGTGTTCAGAGTTCTCATCAAGGAATGGAGGTCTGAGTTGCTGGCATAGAGATTACTATCGTCTGCAAATAAGTTGTATTTTATGAGTGAGCTGGCGTGGACTATGTCGTTTATGTACAACAAAAACAGCACTGGACCGAGAATTGAACCTTGGGGGACTCCATACAAGATTGGCGAGGAGTCAGATTGGTGGTTATTATAACAGACATACTGCATCCTGTGGGACAGATATGAGGTAAACCAATTGTGGGACAGGCCCCTAACGCCGTAATGTTCAAGCTTTGAAAGGAGGATGGTATGGTCCACAGTATCGAAGGCTTTAGAGAGGTCCAAGAATATACCGACTGTGAAGTGACTGTCATCAAAGGAATTTAAGATGTCATTAGTAAAGGTTAGCAAAGCACTCTCAGTCGACCGTCTAGCTCTAAATCCAAACTGGGAGTCTGTAAAGATGTCATTGGCATTGCAGAAGGAATTTAGTCTATTACATGCTAGCTTTTCCAATATCTTACTCAAGGCTGGGAGGACTGATATGGGGCGGTAGTTCTTGAAGAGACCTTTGTCCCCAGATTTTTTATATGCCGGGTGAACTTTAGCAATTTTCAGTTTATCAGGAAAGACTCCACTAGTGAAGGAGGAGTTACAAATGTTGAGGAGAACAGGTAGTGATAAGTGAGCCACTTTTTTAATGATGCTCATTGGTATATTGTCTTCGCTTGCTGCTGCATCTTTGGACATTTTTATAATGGCCAGTAATTCATCTGTTGTGACAGGGGATAAGAATAGTTCATTTTGCTGTCTGTTTTGCAGGTAGACTCTAAATTCCTCATGGTGATCAGGGATGCTCTCTGCAAGATTTTTCCCAACATTAATAAAATACTCATTGAAGTGGTTGGCAATGAGGGAGGGTTCCGTTATAACTGAATCGTTTATCATAAAAGCTGAGTGGGGGCCAGAAGGCTGAGTGTTCCTGTTCTGAATAGAATTTATGACAATCCAGGTTTTCTTACTATCGCCTGATGCTGACTGGAGCTTATTTGTATAATAGTTACGTCTGGCTTGAGTTACTCTATTTCTGATACTTCGGTAAGCGTCACCGAAAGTTATGGGTCTTTTTGCAAATTTTCTTTGGAGTTTGTGTTTTTCCTTTATCATTATCTTAATTTCGCTTGTGATATAGGGTTTGGAAATGGATACAGTTTTCACTGACTTAGTCTTGAGCGGGAAGCATTTATCAAAGCAAGCATTGAAGATGCAAGAGAAGTTACAGCTGTTCACGTTAGGGTTGTTGGAGGCATAGACAAGATCCCAGTTAGCATTCATTAGGTTGTTTTCAAAAAGGAGCATGTTGTCGGAGCAGTAGTCTTTGTATTGAATTGAGACTACTAGACCTTTCAGGTCTTGTGGCTGTTTTATACATGGCAAAAACTGGGAAGTGATCTGAGATATTGTTATAAATAATTCTACTTGCTGGGTTGTTAGGAGTGTTGCTAGTCCAGATATGATCTATCACAGTGGCAGAGGTGGCAGTTACTCTAGTGGGTTTGGTTATAGTGTTGAAGAAGAGTTTAGAATGACAGGTAGCAAAAAGGTCTAATACTGAGGTGTCGGTTTCTGATTTTAATAGATCAAGGTTGAAATCTCCTGTGATGTAGCAGTCTTTCCTCTCTGAAGTTATGATAGAGATAAGCTCCGAAAATTTATCAAGAAAATTCCTTACATTAGTGTGGGGTCTTCTGTAGATTATCCCTACTAGGATATTTCGTGTGTCGTTACGTGATTCAATGAAAACACTCTCCATGTACTCCTCGTGAACCTTTAAATCATCTCTTACAGAAGTGTTATACTGTACTTGATATCAACATATAGGGTGACACCACCACTGTGTCGTGACGTGTTGACGCAGTGTCTATTATAATTAGGAATGTTATACAAATGGTCAATATCGTTCGTGAGTTTGGTCTCACAGAATCCAAGTACATCAAATTTGTGGGCAATAGAAGATAAACACTGATCTAAAAAGGTGTCTAGATGAAGGGGAATACTGCTGATGTTATGGCTAATCAAGGAGAAGGAATGAGGTAGTAGGAGACTAGAACTAAACTCGGGGGAGTCAGGAAAGTAATAGTTACAGTTTGGGTTGGTGTAACCCAGTGAGTTTTGTAGAAAGACATCAGGATCGATATGAGGGAGCATTGTGTCGACACCATGGGGAAATAGGGTGTAACACATACGATCTAGCACATCTAAGGGAATGACACTAGTATCATTATTGTGGGGACATTGATACTGATTAAGGAACAGTAAAAACTCAGGGTCACTGAGGTGTGAAAAAGGAAGATCTAAGAGCATTATAATAGTGGGGGGTAACGTACTCACAAGTGCTACAACCAACAGAATTAGGATGACTGTTGAGGGTGATTCCCAGATGGAGTGGGAGGTGCTCCTGTCACTCGGGTTAGAGGGTTGCTGGTCTCCACCACAGAGGGTAGACGTGTAGTACTTGAGTTGGCCGACAGGGGGGGAAACTCCGCAAGTGATAGCGACGGTGGCTGGTTCCCCCTCGGTAGGGAGGGGGTTCTCGAGGGGGTTGGTACAGCGGGTGGGTGAGTGGGCGGGTGTCCACTTGCCCAATCCCTCACAACAAGAGTTTTATGATTGAACGTCACGTGTTTCCCTTGCTTCCTGGATTCTTTAAACTGGTCCATTTTCTGTAGACGGGCTTTAGTCGTACCTGGGCAGAGATCCTCGTTGACGAAGATAGCAGTGCCTTTCAGTTTATTGCGTTGATAAAACACTTTGTTCCGGTCAGAGGGGGACGAGAATTTTGTTATGATGTCGCGGGGGCGGGAGGAGTTGGGTTTCCCGACGCGTTGAACACGGTCAAACTTTACTTCAGGAAGTTTAAAATGGAAGACGATGTGTGCTTGTGTATGTGTATGTGTATGACTGAGGGAGTTCTAAGGTGTTATCCTCCGTCAAGTAGGTAGTGATCTGTGACAACGCTGAGTCTTGCTTTACTTGATATATCTCAGCATGGTAAACACAGAAGGTGAGACCAGACACGCTCCACTAAGACTGTATGTTGCAAGATCTCACAATGATGACCCGTATTGCAAATCCCCAGAATGATCCGTTTTGCAAGACTACCCTAGAATGACCCGTACTGTTAGGACCCCAGGATCTCCATGTTACAAAAGTTGCACGACCACAAAGATTACTGTGGCACAAACCCCCACAGGATAGCCGTGCTGCGAGACCCCACCAGGATGACCGTGTTGCAATTCCACCGACGAAGCTGGCCGTCCAACTTTTAATTGGGTAGTGTCAGCGAAAACCTGGGAGAGTGGCTGTGATTGTCTCAGTCAAGCACGTGTCTCTCCTGGGAGCCTGTGGGGGAGATTCATTGAGAGACAGAGAGAGATTTATTGAGAGAATGGACGAGATACACAATTGTGTGTGTGTGTGTGTGTGTGTGTGTGTGTGTGTGTGTGTGTGTGTGTGTGTGTGTGTGTGTGTGTGTGTGTAAAAGAGAGAGATGTACTGAAAGAGTTAGAGAGATTCATCCAGAGACTGAGAGAGATTCCCTGAAAGTGTTAGGGAAATTTATTGAGAGTAAAAAAGATACAAAATGGTGAGGGAGAGAGTGAGGGAGATTCCCTGTGGTGAGGGAGAGGGTGTGTGTGTGTGAGATTGAGAGAGGGATTATTGAGAGTGTGAGGGATTTTTATTGAGGTGTAATAGTTATATCCACTGATGAAAGGAAAAGGTAAATTAATAGAGTGAGAAAGAGAGGAAGCAGGAAAAGAAAGAAAGAGATAGGTAGATATTTAACGGACAGATAACTAGATAGATAGAAAGAAAGAGAGAGAGAGAGTCGTTTAGGGGCTTACTCAACTGAACCCGTAATCAAAAGTAACATGAGACTTAATTTACCCATAGCCTTACCTGACTTATAAAGTCTAACCATCTATGAGATAATCTTACCTGGTTTAACCTAATCTACCCATAACCTAACTTAACCTAACTTAAGCAAGTGCAACCTAACCTAAGGTGATTCCAACTTACCCTAAACTAACTTTAATCCAATCTAACTCAACCTAACCTAATTTTAACTATACCTACACTAATATAACTAACCTAACCTAATCTAACCTAACAGCAATCAAAACAGACCCATCCTAAATCAACTACAATCGCAGTTTTAGCATAAATTCGAGTCAGGTTCCGAGAATTAGTTTGGCTCGACGGTCAGACCAAAGTTGATTAGCATTAGCAATGTTCCAAAGCTTTGTTCCTGACTAGCAAGGTGAACCAGAGAGAGAGAGAGAGAGAGAGAGAGAGAGAGAGAGAGAGAGGTAAATATACGAAGTAGAAGAAATGGATAGACAGAAAGACAAAGAAAAATGTTCACATATCCAACGAGAACTGATGTAAAAAAAAATGACGTCACCAGAAGACGCAACTCATCACCTAGGTTAAAACTCTATACCACAAATATATTCAGTCAAAGTTTCGGTTAGGTTAGGTTAGGTATGGGCTAGATTACGCTAGGTTAGGATACGACACTGTAAGGGTTAGGTTAGGTTAGGTTATGGATAAATTTAGTTAGGTCAGGTTTGGGTTACATTAGGTAAATTATGGGTTAGGGGAGGTCACGTTAAGTTAGGTTAGGTTAGGTTAGGTTATGTAATGTATGGGCTAGTTTAGGTTATGTTAGGTTAGATTAAGCTCACAAATCCAGGATTAAAATCATCAAACTCTTCCACTCTAAAACAACAGAAAAACGAAATCAAAATTTTCTCTGAACTGATGAATATTAATAGAAACAAAAGCATAAATCCCAATAAAAAAATGATAATAACAATACATAAACATTCGATCATCAACGGATAGAAATCACCCTTAATGACCCATATTGTCGAGGCTCGGTGTGAGTTCTTTAATATAAAAATCATGATGACATATGAAACAAAATACAGTTGTATTCAATTGTATTATAAAATGTCACGTTCATCGCTGGTGATTGTATGTGGGACTGACGTATTAACTGTCCTGTTTTATTAACGTATTTTTATTTATATACATGTTTCTGTCATGGCATATTTTTCAAGTCTATTTAATGCTGTGTGTAAACGTTATATATGTGTGTATAGGATTTAGATAAAAATCGATAAATAGGTTTGTATATCGTTCTTTCACACGTAGTGTTCATTCATATAAGGACGAATACGCGTATATATAGATATATAGATACAACACTGAGAATAATAACATGAAGAAGCCGTGAACAGGTAGGAGCACAATACCTGGCCACGTAACGACACAGGTGAGACAGTCAGGTGAAGTGTCTCTGTAAAACAATGAATTCACAATAGCTACAGCGTTGATGAATATGTAGATGAAATGCATATTAAAAGGTGATGAATACACACATTTACTCAACACGAACATCACGGAAACTAGTTTTTGGATAAATAAGGATAACTTTTGTCTTTATTGTTATAATTCAATAGAAGCTAATCCATGTATTGTAAAATTTAAGACTTTTACTCTGATATTACATAACTAAATCATACTTAAATTAGGTTGATTTATGTTAGTGAATAGTAATTATATTAGTTATTTATACTTTGCACCACCATTATCTACACCACAGAATATGAACTTGATACAGAAGTGAAAACAAATATTTAGAAAATTTTGCTATGCCGCAGTAATCCTGAAACTAATTAATGACTCCCTACCTGCATATACTGCACTGTACTCGTATATACATGTCTTCGCCTTCAGGTGTAATGTTACCCCTACCAAGCCTTCCTTGCTCATGTGGCACCGTCGCACTGAGTGATATCGTTGTTTCCTATTAATTGTTTTTGCCAGTATTAATAATCGAAAGAACAATCATCAACGCAAATAATACATGTTTTGGATTCTGTAATATGATATATGAAGTTACTTACAAAAACGAAGCCTTTGAAGAAAGACACAATGAAAGGAAAAGAGGAGGCGGCGGAGAGGGAGAAGTAGGGGAGGGAGAAGAAGGAGGAGGGACGACTAAAAATGAAAAGGTGATAGGAAGTGTGAAAAAAAGAGGTAAATCAGACTAAACACAAGATGGTTAGTAATGTTTTTTGAAAAGGATTTGTGTAACTTTCAGTAAGTCAGATAAGGATAATTAAATACCAGCATCGATAAAGATGCGTCTACAGTATATCTTATCATGTTTCGGGAAATTAGGATAATTTGCTTAGCTATGTTCTCGCTTGGTAACAAACTCATTCCTCCATACAGTTTGTGAGTACTGTATGTAAGACAAACTTATGCTATAGCAACATTCTATTTATATTATTGCATGTTATTTTATTTTTAGTTTATGAAAACTAATACTACATTAGGTTTGTTGCAGTATATTTCAATAAATATCAAACTATTTATGTTTTGCGCATATCCTATTTTCTTGGGATTATGGCTATTATTTGTTGCAAAAGTGTTATTACGATTTGCCTTAATATCAGTCTTGTAACTCGTGGTGTTATCTAATATCTTGTCGGTTTTATTAAATTGATCCATTTCATATACTAAACGTTTCAGATTTATAGTTAATACACTTGATTAAACTATTCAGATGTAGTTGGATAAAACAAATAATGGTTGGATACAATATTTATTACAAAACCAACCTTTGTATCAGTAACAAAATTTATTTGCTGTAAGCTGATAATTGTAATTACACAAGACAAAAATTACTTATCTGTTACGCTTTATTTAGTGTCACAATACTAATCAGGTCATAAGTGGAAGGAGCGAATTAGCGTCCTATGTGAATCTGGGGCGGGTGATGGGGGTGGCTGGTTGAACAGCCAGGTTCAACGTCAGTACTTTGTCCACCCACCATTTTTAGCAATTATACCTCTCACAGTTTGTTTGGGAGAGAGGTTACAGTATTAGACAGAATTTTTTGCCGATTTCTGCGAAAACGCTCCCACTTAACCTTTGTGTGTTGGAGGAATTGCTGTGGTGTTATGTCATCGTCCGTCTGCCACGACCTAACGATGGTTCCCCATACGTTCTCGATGAGGTTGAGATCACACCCTTTACTCGGCCACTCCAGAAGTTGTATGTCTGGATATTCGCTGAACCATCGTCTGACGATTCTGGGTGTGTAGAAGGGAGAATTATCCTGTAATATTAAAGTAAAATATAATTAGGAAAATTTTATCCTGGACATTGATTTAACATATCAAATATATTCTTTTTTTGTTTTGTTTGCTAGTTATAATAATCAAAATAGTCATAATCAGGAATTTCTAATTACAAATACATATTATATCCACAATAGACCATTAATTAAGAGGTATAGGATATCCTTATTCACACCTACATGAATATTATGAGCACGGGATATGGGAGAGAGTAGGCTCAGACGGAATGGAACATCAATTCCAAAATCTCTAAATATTTTTCAGAGTTAAATCTCCCTTCAATCTCAGCTAGTTCACCCATGCCATATATGTTTATCCATCCCCTAACTTTGACTGTCACATGTCCGCTTCATGCCACCTCGTTGATATTCTGACGTTCATACCTCATGTTGTTGAGCCGCCAACAGTAGAGAGGACCATGGGTGGTGGATGCAAATGTCTTCTCATCTGAGAAGATCACCTTACTTCAAAAGTCTATGACTTAACCCTCGTATTGCTGGGCAAACTGGAGTCTGGCAGTACGATGGCGATCTTCTAACTTTTCCCTAATTGACGGAGTCCTATAGTGTATCTCCGCCTTGTCGTCTTCTTACAGTTCCTGCAGAAACATCAAGTTGAAGCCGTTCCCTAATGTTGACTGCATTTGTCAGTGGAGACTGTCTCGCTGCATCAATGATTCTTTGATCGTCCCCTGGGGTAGTCTTTCTCGGTGTGCCAGACTTAAGTCGGTTTAGACGATTTCCACTTTCCTTCCATCTCCGCCATCAACGTCACACTGTTGGTTTCGATATTTCTAGCTCTCTTGCTATGCCTGTAATCGTATGGCCAGCCTCTATCAATGCGACAATTTCCCTCATAAAACCAGTTTCTTGCTGGTGATTTATCTTCGAAGTTGCTGAACTGAATGTGGTGCCAGAATGCTAGTAAGATAGTGAGGTGGAATTATGTCAGCTCGTTGGATATGTCGAACAACCTCTCCCCTTACTTTTCCCTCCCCCTGTAGCCGTTTCCTGTGACCTGAACTTGACTGATGAGAGGTAACTAAGTAGCTACATATAAAATTGTTCATGGGTTAAGTTTGCAAAACCCAAATGGACTTTTCTCGATTTATTTAAAAGAATAAAATGTTCATACACAACAAGGATATCACCGTAATTAACACTGTAAGCTGTGAGTGTTATGGAAGGATGGAAGCTTGTCTGGGATAAGCTTTTATGTCACACGTCCATCTATCATGAGTATTGAGTGGTAACTGCCTAGAGAGCCGGCTCAAAAGAACGCTGTCTCCAGTGTCTTAGAGACACACCCTCCAGTGGAAACTACTGATCACATGTTCAATGTATGACACTCACTGTTCATGGACAATTATGGGGTGAAGCACTTATATAAGACTGATGTATTTCCATATTTATATAAGTACTAATTTTTACTAGACAGGGGTTACTACATTGCTCGGGCACCATCTTCTGAGCTCCACGAGGAATAACTAACCTCGCAGAAAACCCTAAACATATACCTATCCATATTACATGCATATGTGTGTAGACACTAAACTTGAGAAGCTGCAACCTGGGGTTGAGCAGCTACTGCAGCCCTAGTTTGAAGTGCTTTACAGGAGAGTATATTATGTACAATGGCAAATTTAGATGATTCTGATTTATAATAACAAAACAAAAATATTACTGCCAGTATTAAATAATATAGGGGGAATCGTTAAACTAGGTATGGCTTATCCCGGTGAAAAATAAAACAACAGATTATCTTCTAAATTAGCAAAATGTGACTCCTTCAGATAATAAATTAATTTTAAATTATCTGATACTGTATTGAGTTTACTGAAGGTCATACTAGGAGCCCGATTCATGGGATTCAAATCTGAAGTTAGATTTAAATTCAAAGCAAAATGATGATGGGAAGGCAAAGTTTTCAACGAACGACTGGTTATTTTGTAGTAGTCTGGAGTCTTATGATAGTCATTTACAACTAAATGTTTACCACCATCCTGGCACCGTAAAATGACACTAGTTTCTTCAGGGAAAAAAAATATTGCACTTTGTGTAGATGTGCATGAAACACAGTTGTCTTGGAAATTGGTTTATAGTTACACTGTTTGAGCGCTGTGCGAACGTTGGTTTGTATGACCGCCAATTCACATATTCCTTCTGCAGCAGAAGTAAATGCGAATGCATAGGTTGGACATACGTGTTAGTGTAGGTATGACGATTTACACCGTGATAATAGCCTAGGATCATCCACTGCTAACAAAGAGTAGTTTTCATCTATTAGCAAATGTGTGTCATTAGTGTAGGTTATGTGTCTAAGCTACTGTGCCGAGTAGCATTTATATATGTAATCACGTGGCAACACTGCACGTGTTATGTGGCAACATTGCCCCGAGGCTGCCATTTGGCAAGGCAGTCTCAGTCTGACTCTGTGGGCCGTGCATGGCACACGCTAGTCACCACTTGTATTTCTCCTATCCGTTAATAAATGGACTTTAGTGTTACCCGGTGTTTCCCTACCCATCACTGCAGGGAAAACTTGGAACCTTCAATTAGAATACAATGGGAAAGGTTCTAAATGCCATGCATTAAATTTTCATTGAGCTAACATGGATATGTAGATAAATATAAGATTGTACGTGAGATTTGACGCTAATAGAGGGTAATAATATTCTACCTCTTGATCTGTGAAAATAGGAGTTAAATGGTATCTCGTCTTGGCTATCTGTAAGGCTTCAAGAAGAATTTTCACAGGTACAAGCTGTGCATCCACACTTCCTAACCCTGTATCCACTACACTTGCAATTAGTTGGTTATTGTTATAAGATAAAGCTTGAGCGGAAGTTTCTGCTGTATCCAAATACTCAGAAAAATACGCAGAAATAATCGCGTTAACCTTTGACTCCAAGGAATTAATTGCTTGAAAAGTTTGAGTTATAGAGCGATTTTGTTTAAGTACGACTTGATTAACAATATTCATACGGTCTCTTAATTTAGCTACGTCATCGTCAGTCACTGTGCCAAATAGGGTGCTTTGAATGAGACCTACAAAATTAAATAATCCTGGCTTTCCTCATGCTTGAGAACGCACCTTCTTAGCAATGTCATCTTGAGATGATGGAATAGATCGTCCAGCTGCGACGATATTCTTATGAAGGGTCTTCAGACGAAGTAGCTGAAGAATTACTGTTTGTGTTATCATTGTAGAAATGTTAGAACGTTGACGTAGAGTTTCGAGGGTGCCCATAGCTGTCTGGAGATGAGCGTCAATAGACTCCATCTGGCGCGGAATATTTTGTAGTCCGTGCAGCTCATACTTTATGGTCACGAGGTCTTCAACGATGAAAACTCTTCCTAAAGGTGCAGCTAAGGCACCTGGTTTGAGGACTTCCGTGGACGCGACCGTCAACACGATGGTGTCACAAAGGAGTAGGAGCATGATTACGATGATCCTTACCATTCTGGAAAAGCTTGATTCATCATATTGTATTTGATGTGTTTGCGGTTTGAACAGATGTGTCTGGGACATCGTTAACATTCCTGGGGAGTAAATCTGGGTGGCCCTTTTCACAGTCTGTCCACATGTACTACGTCTAAAATTTGTGAATTTGGTTTCAAAATTTGTAATTTGTTGCCCGCTTCTTTGGCGATAATGCGGAATGGTCCGTCAGATTTGGGCAAAAATTTGGATTTATATTCAGGTTCTCGCACCATAACAATATCGCCTATTTCTAGTGTTGTAGGCTTAGCCTGTTTATGTTGTTCATAAACCATTTCAGTGCGTGACGCTGCTAAATGTTTCCGAATTTGACTAGAAATATCTGTGAAAACGCTGATTGCTTGGTGGCGAAATCGTCGACGTTGTAAACCGGGCATGGCTTGCCTGTAAGTACGTCATAGGGCAGACGTTTGTCTGTGCCGTAAACAATATAATAGGGAGATTTGCTCCTGGAGCTATTGATCGACCCGTTAATAGAGGCTGCCACTTTAGGTAACCAATCCTAACATGCATTGTGCATTTGATTTACTATTGGACGAAGAATCTCTAGAATTTTTACGATTGGTTCTCTCAGAGAGGCCATTTGCCTGTGGATGATAAGCTGTGATAAAACTTTCTTGGATGCGTATTGTCGACATATTTGTGCTAAAAGTCGATTCTTGAACTCTAATCCGTTGTCGGAGGGAAGAGCCTTGGGAGTAGTAAAAGGACATATGAGGTGCATAACTATGGCATGAGCCACAGATTCGGCTGTTTTATCCTTCAGTGGGACTAAAATCCCAAATCTAGAAAAATGATCCATACACACTAGTACGTACGAGGATCCCTGATGACTCCTCTGAAATTGTTACAAGTCAATGGGAACTGTGTCAAATGGACGTTCTGGTGTAATATATTGTAGAATTGGAGCCAGTGGCAAAGTAGTACGCTTATGCTGAGCACATGATATACACTTAGCAATGTATTGCTCTGTCTCTTTTCATAGTATTCCCAAAATATATTTTTTCTGATTTCCGCAATGCATTTATCACGTCCGGGGTGACCTGCTTGAGGAACATCGTCGTACAACGTTAATGCCGTTGCACAAAGTGTATCAGGTACGGCACTTTGCGTGACAATACCCTGAACTGTCTGTTTGGAGCGATGGAGTATGTTTTGTCATAGTTCAAATTGACTGAACGGAAGAGGTAACTTTGGAAGATTGGCCTCCTTCCCCGAGTCTTGAGCAAAAATGACTGCAGACCACAATGGATCCAGTCGTTGTTCATCCCTTTGCGAGAGTGAACGAAGATACAGGCGTCACTGGTGCTATGTTTCTGGACAAAGCATCGGCGACCACATTCGCTCTTCCCGGTAAATACTTGAATACGGGATCGAATTGTTCAATGGTCAAATACCAACGTGCTACTCTGCCTGAAAGATTTTTGCCGTGGAAAAGCTCTTTCACTGCCACGTGATCCGTATAGACGGTTATTTTATAACCAAAAATTATGTCTTTAAACTTCTTCAGTGCCCAAACAACAGCTATCGTTTCTAGGTGCGTCATTGAATAATGTGTTTCGGCATCATTAAGTTTATGACTGGCGAAAGCAATTACTCTAAAATTTCCTCGTGTGCCCAGCTGCATAAGTAGACAGAGTAAATACTTGAGAGTAGTCAGGAAATGACAAAACAGGGGCATTGGTGAGTGCGTTCTTCAATGCAATAAAATTATTCTCTTGTTCAGCATTCCATACAAAGGTTGCATCCTTCCTAAGTAGCTTAGTCAAGAGTGAAGGTTATGCCGCATAGCCTTTAATAAAAGAACGATAATATCCAGATAAACCAAGAAAACTACACACCTTTTCAACGGTTGTAGGACTTGGGAACTGAGTAACAGCTTTAACTTTGCCATCAACTGTATGAATGCCGTCACCGTCAACTACGTGACCAAGGAATTGTATTCTGGCATTTAAAAATTCAAATTTAGAAAGTTTAACTTTGAGTCCTGCTGTAGAAAGTTTTTTGAAAACTTCATGGAGTTTGGCAATATGACTGCCAACATCCTTACTGACCACAATGAGATCATCTAAGTAGGCACATACTGGGGTACCTATTAAACCAGCAAACAAAGTGTTGATTATCCACTGGAGTATTTCGGAGACTGAATGGCATCCGTAAAAATTCAAAATGGCCCAACGGAGTAGTAATCTCCCGAGATTTCTCACCAAGAGGAATTTACCAATATCCGCCAAGCAGATCAAGGTTGCTAAATACAGCATTATCCTTGCCTAAGGATTGCAAAATATCACTCAGGGCAGGCATCGATACCTATCCGGGATTATATTTTTGTTGGTGCTTCTAAAATTAATAACTGGGCGACAACCTCCATCCTCCTTAGGGACTAAAAACAAAGGACTATTGAAAGGGGACTTTGAAGGTGTGATAACTTCTTGCTCTAACATATCTTGAACTATGTCCTGCACTACAGAGCGCTGGCTATGTGGTAGTCTGACCTAGTTATTCCCCTGGTATAGCTTCAATGTTTCTGTATTCAGCAAGCAGCTGTAGGAGCCTAGTCTTGCCTTTAGGATGATCAATTACCTTGACATGTGGTGATATTTGTTCTATCCTCTCCTGTCTAGTTTGTGTAATTGAATGTGAAACACTACCAATTGGGAATTGCGTAGGTTGTTGAGCAACATTATTATGATAAACCGGAAAATCACACACATTACATCCCTCTTTCAATATTCAGAGAGCGTCTGTTCTATTGAGAACTAGGACATCCGTTAAACCCTGCACGTTTCTGTAAGACAGACTACGTCGGACCCTGTGTATACGTCAGGTAAGCTTACAGTGGCACTGGGGATTTCCTCATTCTGAAAAACATTATGTCGAATTGGAAATTCTCGGTGAGGGAATCTTCGTTGTAGTTCTTGATAGGATGCTAATGATATTACATTTGAACACGCACCCGTATGAAAGTCTAAGGCAAGCTTTATTTCCCCAACCCTCGCCGGAACAAATAACATTTTCGCTTTGTTCAGCGCCGCTATTTACGAGGCTGCAACAGAAGTTTTGGTGTGCGGTGGTACTGGTGTTCTGGGAAAGTCACTGGTCTTCCCCCGACTTCCTGTGATAGCGACGACGCGACGTCCACTGTTGTGTTACCTGGGGTAACTCATATCCCATATCCCAACGGCTTTGGAGAAACTGCCATTTTTTTTCTGAATTATGGGAGGCAGACTGATGATACTAACACCACATATCAGCTTTTTGTTCTGTATGAGATTTGGTCTGAGCAGCTGCTGAATAAGTCTTGGGTGGTACTTGTCGCTGTCGTGGATTGGTGGGAAGGGTTGTTTGTTTTTTGTGTTTGACACCACCTTGCTGGAGCTGGTAACAAATGTCAATGATATGACCTTTCTTCTTGGAATGTGTACATTCTAAAAGTTGCTTGACTTTTGTACCAGAGTTGTTCGGAACTCTTTGAAGAACTGGGGCAACAGTTGTTACCGTCCTCGCTAGGTGAGTACTCGGTGTCTCAATCCCGATCTTACTTGTGTAATCAAGAATTAATTCAGTGAGAGTATAATTATTTGGCTTTGCATGATTATACGAAGGGGCACGGATCGTCAATAGAAAACTAATAAATTAAATTAATTTTGCAAAAGTGTCTAGTGACATTTTGCCGTCAGTGTCCAACCAAGGCGAACCACCAAAATTAGCCTTGTTTTCTTGACAGACATCACCAGCTATGGAACACACTTTTCATGGCATCCTCTATGCTAATCGTACGAGTAAGACGGTCAACCTATCTAAAAATTCAATTTACGTGACCTTGTTGTGCTCCCAACTCAAAAAGACCAATTAAAGTCCTTCTGAATATATCATATGAAGGGTCCGCCAGACCACTAGCGTCTAAGTGTTCACTAGCATGACTACTGTCCTTTATGTGACTGCGGACAAAAGCCTTGCGCTCGTCCTCCTCCGTTATTTGGATGTTCTTCATGGTATCCTCACATGACCGTAAAAACGTAGTTACTCGATAATCATCTTCCGCCATGAACTCACGAACGTGGTCACTGCGAGGTAATACTTGAACAATGTTAGAATTGTTAGATGATATGCCTGAATTAGCTGTAGCATACTGTAGCATAGCCATGGTTAATGAGTTGCTAAACAACTTAGACCTCACTGAAGGATTAGTGGACGTGGGAGGTAAAGGAGGAGTCTCTGACATACTGTGTGTCTCTGTAGGATGAGAGGGAACTTGCTCACAGTAAGGTGCTGTGTCGTACGCATTCCCAGACCTAAGGATCCAACGGTTTAAATCGTCATGTGATTGATCAATAAAGTGTTCTCTACTCTCAATTACAGTGTGTCGCCTGGAATGTGTCTATGTTCCTTGCAAGTCTACTTGTAGTTCAGTGTCAAAACTAGTGCCAGTTGCTAGCACTGTCTCAGACGGGACTGCATTTTCTGAAATATCAGAGTCACTAATATAATGCTCTGCCAAGTCCCAATGTTTGAACTCATGAATTTATGAAAGCTATCCATAAATGCCAAACAATAAAATAAAATTACACTAATCAATAACCTAGCCCATCCATTTACAGTAAATGATTTAAATTACAAGTAAAATAATTAAAGTACCAATAAATGAGCAGGTAAAAAATGATTACCCTAAAACAGTATGCTCTCATGCTTTAATCAGGGTAATCATTTATGGACACCCTATATATATATATATATATATATATATATATATATATATATATATATATATATATATATATATATATATATATATATATATATATATATATATATATATATATATATATATATATATATATATATATATATATATATATATATATATATATATATATATATATATATATATATATATATATATATATATATATATATATATATATATATATATATATATATATATTTCATTAGCCCAATAAACACGACGTCTGACATGCGATGGTATGCTGTAGAATATATTATTGTGTTTATAAATATAGTGTATGTCTGCATTATACCTATTACTGTAAACCTGATTGGAGAAACATGGAATTCTGGTAATTGATTGAAAGACTGTCTTCATAACAGTAGATTTCAGCGGAGTAGATTTTGATTGCCCCTAGGGGACTAGTTTATTGCCCCCCCCTTTACATCCTGTGCAAGGTGAAGCGCAGAAGCGTTTACAACGCCATTCTGGGAAGCATACATAGTTCATGCTTGCCTCTACAGTATGACTCATGCATTAAGGGCGTAAAAGCCTGAAGGGTCATAGGTTTTGTCAGTAAGCTCCATAAAGTGACAGAATGATGAGTGTGTAGGGGAAAATTCCCCGTACAATTTATCTGTTTATGGCAAAGAGTGGCCGGTCCCGAATAATGTCAAGTGCCAGGCCTGTCTCTAGGAGGAGGGATATCTGGTCAGGGAGGAAAGAGGTGTTGCTAATGGCTGGGGACCTGTAGGAGGAGGTCACAGGGCAAGTGAGAATATAGTGAGAGAGGGTGTGAGAGTCGGGTTGACCACAAAGTTTACAAAAAGTGCGGCCAGGCTCTGGGTTGCCAATGTACTAGGCGTGGCGAAGTAAAGTGGGGGTGAAGGTGATATGGTGTGGTAGGACAGGTACAGTAGCGGTGGAAGGAGGCACATAGGCATTGGCATTATTGAGGGACATACCTTTTAGTGTGATTGTGATGGTGTGTGCGTCGGCATGCCGGTGGGGTATGGGTAGCCAGGGGTGGTGTCCTCAGGTCTAATAGGTAGCCCTGGTGGAGACAGCACAGACACAGGAGCGGGTGCTGCTTGCGGTGGGTGGGCAGGTTAAGGCACCAATTGCCAATTGTGGTGAAAATGAGGCAGGACTTCGCTCGGGGGCAGGAGGACACACCAGGGTAGGCCTGGTAGGTGCTACATCAGCAGTGAAGGCCGCCGGCGGTGGAGTAGGCCGTGAGCAAGGGGGGCTCACTGGGGACTACCAGCTTGTGTCAAACCAGAAGAGAGAGTGACTGGGTGGCAACAGAGGGCAAAAGTAGGTCGAAGATGGTGGTACAAAGTGTAACGAAGAATTTTCAATACCGTTGGTAAATTCTTGGAAGAGGGATATGATCTGTGTCATATCACTGGAGGGGGGTTGTGGGGGGTCACTGGTGGGAGCACAAGGCCTGACAGCGTCATAGTAGAGACGTGGAGGAGGCCCAGTAGTAGTTGAGTTAGGAGACGGTTGGGACTGCTGTGTTGCAGCCAGGTGAGGCCAGGCAGGGGCAGGTGTTGAAGAAGGAGGCATTGCTGGAGACAGAGGGAACGTAGAGGGAGGCGGCCCGGTAGACTGGGGGGTGGGGTCGTATTGGTAGAAGCAGCCTTCGGGGAGGCTTTTCCCCTGGGACAGACGGGCGATTGGGGCATTGCCGTGAGTCAGCATTGTGCCGGCCGCCACAGTTACAACACCTGGGATCAACTACATAGCCCACACCACCCCCATTAAGGTGGTCTTTGATTTTCTGGGCACAGACGGCGGAGTTATGGTTACATGAACAGAAGCGACATCTGGGACGACCATGTCCCCAGCAGGCAGTGAAGGTGTGACCCCAATGAGAACAGATATCACAAAATGCAGGCCCGGGGTGATAGGGTTCTGCATAAAGTGGAGGGAGGGTTGGGTGGGCCTCTACAGTGGTTGGGCATTCCCTTCCCTTTCACTTGACAATGACAGCAGCTTGTGGGGTGTTCCCCCGGTAATGTCGATGTATACTGAGTATATTAGAATTAAAGTCACACGCATCTTCGATGTCAGCGTATAGGGGGAATCATATCACTCGGATGTGGCAACATTCATCAGCGTCTTCTGGGGAGGGGGTGGGGGGACACCAGGACAACCCTGTCAAACCTAACAGTACTAAGTGTTTCATAGACCTTAGGAGTCTGACACTTGATAAAGTTACAGTTCTTACCTTGTCGGAATTGAATGTTGAGAGCGTGTTGTCTGCAGTACTTCATCATCCAATTAAACCGTTCCTCTACGGTTTTCAGTGAGTCCTTGGGGAAGTGCAGATTCAGCTTACTTGGCTAGTTGGCAGAGGGCAGGGTGATAGGGTCCGTGGCATTGGTGTTTCCACTCCGGCTAGTGTTTCCCATAGAAACATTACCATCACTGTCATAATCACTAGGGTCTGACTCTTGAAGGGTGTTGGATTCAGTATGACCAGGCGAGTTGGCGATGGTATCCGTATCAGAGATGTCTGCGTCCATGAGAGAGCCTTTTCTGGGACGTTTATGTCGACCCCCCATGCTGGCAAAAACTTGCCGGCTGAGGGGACCTTTGCGGGACGATTGGGAAGTCAAGAGCACTTATGGGCACGTCTGTCCCCTTATTTGGTCATGCCACGACTGTCAGTGGAGTAGGGGAGCCAGCTGACTATGCAGGTCAGGATCAGGGTCACTGACACTCCCTGATGATAGTAGGTCCCAAAATGGCGTCGATGAGAAATCCAAGATTGTGTCCTCGTTGCCAAGACGACTGAAATCTATGACCTCAGCAATATTGAAGTTGCAACCGGTTGGTAACCCAGGGACTCTGGGGGTCACTGAGTGTCACACCATGGGTCATAGGGAGCATCCGCCGCCGGTTTTGTCCACAAAAGCTGACTGGGAGAAAGCTGACTGTTCGCTTTTGAGTCTCAGCATCTTCTGAAGGCTCAGGTCACTGGGTGCCCTGAATAAAAGTAACCTACAGGGTTTACAAGAGAGTTTCACAACACTGCATTGACCAATAGCAATGACCTAGTCAAAACAATCTTGAGTTGTTGACTGTGTGCTTCTCAACCTTGAATGCCTGGAGACTGGGAGTGTTGCACCTTGGTGGTGAGGTGTTGCGTCTTCTCTCGCCGGGTGAGGAATTTGCTGGTTGTGTCTCAACAACCTTGAAGTCGGAGACTGGGGGGTGCCTGGGGCAAGGGTGCCTTGTACCAAGGGGTATTCCTCATGCTAGGCGGAAGAATGTGCTGACAAGGTTGATGACTGCCTAGTAGCCACAGCAACATAGTCACTGACACTGGATGGGGTGTTGCCTTTAGACGAGTGTTGCCACAATGACGCGAATTATTAACTCACTTAGTTTTTATGTTATACGTAAAAAAAATGTACATCAATCTGAGATGAAAAATAAATGTATCACTCAATGTAACGTCTCTCACTAAGGTATATATCCTGGTGTCACCGTGGAGAAAGATAAAAAAAATCGTTACTGTTTGCTTAAAGACACTGAGTTTGGTTATATTAATGGGTCCGCAGGTCAATTTAGCTGCTCATGGAAAATTACAGGGGTGATGGAGTTATATAAGACTGATGTATTTACCCATATTTATATAAATACTACTGCCTACTAGACAGGGGCTAATACACCCCCTACTACTCCCTCACCGTTGCCTCCTCTTTTCCTTTCATTGTGTCTTTCTTCAAAGGCTTCGTTTTTGTAAGTAACATCATATATAATTTCACAGGATCTAAAATATATATTATTTGCATTGATGATTGTTCTTTCGATTATTAATACTGGTAAAAACAAGTAATAGGAAACAACCATATCACTCAGTTCCACAGCCACGCGAGAGTGTCACGGTGCCACATGATCAAGGAATACTTGGTAGGGGGTAACATTACACCTGAAGGTGACTGATCCCCTCTAACTCTATTTTTCATTATCTTTGTCTTCCCTTCTTTCTTACAAGCTTCCTTTCTCTTACTCTAGCACCCCCTCTCTCTCTCTCAGGTTACACACACACACACACACACACACACACACACACCGCTTAGTACTTAGGTAATGCATTCAGCTCACAGTCAGCCCAATAAGGTAGAGGCATCATATACATCACCTGTACTGCTGTGTCACCTAGTGCAGCACCCACAAGTTGTAGCATCCGTAAGTTATGGCACCCATGAGTTGTAGCACCCGAAAGTTATAGCACCCATGAGTTGTAGCATCCGGAAGTTATGTCAACCACGAGTTGTAGCACCCGCAAGTTATAGCACCCACGAGTTGTAGCACCCGAAAGTTATGGCACCCACGAGTTGTAGGTAACGATAACTTCTAGTAACAGTGTATCACACAATGATGGGGAGAAATAATTACCTCTACCGTTACCAACTGTATAACTGTTAGGTGACTGTTACTGTTGTATAACAACTACTTGTGAAGCTTTCATATATGTAACAACCTTGCAGGGTGGTCCAACTTTTAACAGGCATTTGTGAAGCAGTTACCTTACTTACAGTATATTCTAGACGAACAAGAATATAGATAAAAGTTTATTGGGTTTTAGTAGCGAAACCCAGTATGTTCCTTTTCTTAGTTTATTATCAAAAGAGTCTATGTACAGTCGGGGTCAAAATTTTGAACACTTGACTGTATTTGGTATGTAAGTACCCGAAAATCTTAGGTATCAAGGAGAGTTTTATCCCATTTTGTGGTTCAGGCATAATATGTGATGGCAAGTAGTGTTATTAGTATATCCCAATCATATATGTATAACTCAGAAGTAGATGCCAGATATTGCTAAGTGTTCAAGTCTTTTGACCCCGACTGTAAACTATCCAAAGGATAATCACCGTAATAGTCACTGTAACTGTGAGGGATATAGGAAGGACACAGCTATCAAGGATAGGCTCTAAAGACGTCCGACTGCAGTGAGAATTGAGTAGATACTGCTCAAGGGAGGACGAAGTATCTAAGACGTCCTCCGCCAGAGGAAACAGCTCGAGGGAGAACGGAATATATCAGGTATCCACCGTCGAGGAAAGACAGAGCGCATCCGGGAGGTCTCTAATAAGGTCTATCTCTCGAGTGCTATCAAACTACTCCTCGAGGAAAACGGAGCCGATTATTTATGCCTTAGCTTAGCACTTAGTGACACGACTTCCTGTGAACACACCTTATCACGTGCTCTGAACTTGAACCTCACAGCTATGGAAGATTACAGGGGGTGATAATTATACAAGACTAAAGTAATTAGCCCACATTTAGATTATACTACTGTCAATGAGACAGGGGCTAATACACTATCACTCAGAAGTTATGGCACCCACGAGTTGAAGCACCCAAAAGTAATAGCACCTATAAGTTGTAGCACCTGGAAATTATGGCACCCACGAGTTGAAGCACCCGGAAATTATAGCACCCACGAGTTATATCACCCAAAAGTTATAGCATCCACAAGTTGCAGCACCTGGAAGTTATAGCAACCGCAAGTTGTAACACCCGGAAGTTTTAGGTCCTACGAGTTGTAGCACCACGGAAGTTATAGCACCCACGAGTTGTAGCACCCAAAAGTTATGGCATCCCTGAGTTGTAGCACCCAGAGGTTATAGCACCTACGAGTTGTAGCACCCGGAAGTTAAGGCACCCACGACTTGTAGCACTTGGAACTTATGACACCCACGAGTTGTAGCACCCGGAAGTTATAAGAAACATAAGAAA
>NW_024734940.1:3261897-3272900 GCF_018991925.1 Homarus americanus | reverse complement strand
AGGGAGGCAGAGCTATACCCACGAGTTGTATCACCCTGAAGTTATGGCATTCACGAGTTGTAGCACCCAAAAGTTCTAGTACATACGAGCTGTAAAACCCGGAAGTTATGGCCCTCACAAGTTGTAGCACCCGGAAGTTATGGCATCCACGAGTTGTAACACCCAAAAGTTATAGTACGTACGAGTTGTAGCACCGTGAAGTTATGGTACCCACGAATTGTAATACTCGGAATTTATGGCACCTACGAGTTGTAGCACCCGTAGGTTATGACATCCACAAGTAGTAGCACCCGGAAATTATGGCACCCACGAATTGTAGCACCCGGAAGTTATGGCCCTCACGTGTTGTATCACCTGGAAGTTATGGCCCTCGCGAGTTGTATCATCCAGATGCTATGGCCCTCACGAGTTGTAGCACCCGGATGATACGGCATCCACGAATTGTAGCCCCCGGAAGTTATAGCACCTAAGAGTTGTAAAACCCGGAAGTTATGACACCCACAAGTTGTAACCCCCGGAAGTTATGGCACTCACGAAATATAAAACCCGGATGTTATGGCAACAACGAATTATAGCACCCGGAAGTTATGACACCAACGAGTTATAGCACCCTAAAGTTATGGCACCAACGAGATTTTAGCATTCTGAAGTTATAGTACCCACGAGTTGTAACACCCGGAAGTTATGGCACCGACGAGATTTTAGCACACTGAAGTTATGGCATCCACTAGTTGTAGCACCCTGAAGTTATGGCATCCACGAGTTGTAGCACCCGAGTTATGGCATCCACGAGTTGTAGCACCCGGAAATTATGGCAACTACGAGTTGTAGCACGCGGAAGTAATGACATTCATGAGTTGTAGCACCCGGAAGTTATGGCACCCATGAGTTGTAACACCCAGAAATTATGGCACCCACGACTTGTAGCACCCGGAAGGTATAACACCCACGAGTTGTAGCACCCGGAAGTTATGACATCCACGAGTTGTTTTACCCAGAAGTTATGGCAACCACGAGATTGTAGCACCCTGAAGTTATGGTACCCACGAGATTGTAGCAACCTGAAGTTATGGTACCCACGAATTGTAATACTCGGAATTTATGGCACCACGAGTTGTAGCACTCGGAAGTTATTGCCCTCACGAGTTGTATCACCAGGAATTTATGACACCATGAGTTGTAGCACCCAGAAGCTATGGCCCTCACGAGTTGTATCACCCGGAAGTTATGGCATTCACGAGTTGTAGCACCCAAAAGTTCTAGTACATACGAGCTGTAAAACCCGGAAGTTATGGCCCTCACAAGTTGTAGCACCCGGAAGTTATGGCATCCACGAGTTGTAACACCCAAAAGTTATAGTACGTACGAGTTGTAGCACCGTGAAGTTATGGTACCCACGAATTGTAATACTCGGAATTTATGGCACCTACGAGTTGTAGCACCCGTAGGTTATGACATCCACAAGTAGTAGCACCCGGAAATTATGGCACCCACGAATTGTAGCACCCGGAAGTTATGGCCCTCACGTGTTGTATCACCTGGAAGTTATGGCCCTCACGAGTTGTATCATCCAGATGCTATGGCCCTCACGAGTTGTAGCACCCGGATGATACGGCATCCACGAATTGTAGCCCCCGGAAGTTATAGCACCTAAGAGTTGTAAAACCCGGAAGTTATGACACCCACAAGTTGTAACCCCCGGAAGTTATGGCACTCACGAAATATAAAACCCGGATGTTATGGCAACAACGAATTATAGCACCCGGAAGTTATGACACCAACGAGTTATAGCACCCTAAAGTTATGGCACCAACGAGATTTTAGCATTCTGAAGTTATAGTACCCACGAGTTGTAACACCCGGAAGTTATGGTACCGACGATATTTTAGCACACTGAAGTTATGGCATCCACGAGTTGTAACACCCGAAAGTTATGGCATCCACAAGATTTTAGCACCCTGAAGTTATGGCATCCACGAGTTGTAGCACCCCGATGTTATGGCATCCACGAGTTGTAGCACCCGGAAGTTATATCACCCACGAGTTGCAACGCCCGGAAGTTATGGCACCCACGAGTTGTAGCACCCGGAAGTTATGGCACGCATTAGTTGTAACACCCGGAAATTATGGCACCAACGAGTTTTAGAACCCGAAAGTTATGGCACCGCGAATTGTAGCACCCGGAAGTTATGACATCCACGAGTTGTAGCACCCAGAAGTTATGGCAACCACGAGATTGTAGCACCCTGAAGTTATGGTACCCACGAGATTGTAGCACCCTGAAGTTATGGTACCCACGAATTGTAATACTCGGAATTTATGGCACCACGAGTTGTAGCACCCGGAAGTTATTGCCCTCACGAGTTGTATCACCAGGAATTTATGACACCATGAGTTGTAGCACCCAGAAGCTATGGCCCTCACGAGTTGTATCACCCGGAAGTTATGGCATTCACGAGTTGTAGCACCCAAAAGTTCTAGTACATACGAGCTGTAAAACCCGGAAGTTATGGCCCTCACAAGTTGTAGCACCCGGAAGTTATGGCATCCACGAGTTGTAACACCCGGAAGTTACGGCCCTCACAGTTTTATTACCAGGAATTTATGGCACCATGAGTTGTAGCACCGAAAGTTATGGCCCTCACGAGTTGTATCACCCGGAAGTTATGGCATCCACGAGTTGTAGCACCCAAAAGTTATAGTACGTACGAGTTGTAGCACCGTGAAGTTACGGTACCCACGAATTGTAATACTCGGAATTTATGGCACCTACGAGTTGTAGCACCCGTAAGTTATGACATCCACGAGTAGTAGCACCCGGAAGTTATGGCACCCACGAGTTGTAGCTCCCGGAAGTTATGGCCCTCACGTGTTGTATCACCCGGAAGTTATGGCCCTCACGAGTTGTATCATCCAGATGCTATGGCCCTCACGAGTTGTAGCACCCGGATGATACGGCATCCACGAGTTGTAGCCCCCGGAAGTTATAGGACCTAAGAGTTGTAAAACCCGGAAGTTATGACACCCACAAGTTGTAACCCCCGGAAGTTATGGCACTCACGAAATGTAAAACCCGGATGTTATGGCAACAACGAATTATAGCACCCGGAAGTTGACACCAACGAGTTATAGCACCCTAAAGTTATGGCACCAACGAGATTTTAGCATTCTGAAGTTATAGTACCCACGAGTTGTAACACCCGGAAGTTATGGCACCGACGAGATTTTAGCACACTGAAGTTATGGCATGCACGAGTTGTAACACCCGAAAGTTATGGCATCCACAAGAGTTTAGCACCCTGAAGTTATGGCATCCACGAGTTGTAGCACCCCTATGTTATGGCATCCACGAGTTGTAGCACCCGGAAGTTATATCACCCACGAGTTGCAACACCCGGAAGTTATGGCACCCACGAGTTGTAGCACCCGGAAGTTATGGCACGCATTAGTTGTAACACCCGGAAATTATGGCACCCACGAGTTTTAGAACCCGGAAGTTATGGCACCCGCGAATTGTAGCACCCGGAAGTTATGACATCCACGAGTTGTAGCACCCAGAAGTTATGGCAACCACGAGATTGTAGCACCCTGAAGTTATGGTACCCACGAGATTGTAGCAGCCTGAAGTTATGGTACCCACGAATTGTAATACTCGGAATTTATGGCACCACGAGTTGTAGCATCCGGAAGTTATTGCCCTCACGAGTTGTATCACCAGGAATTTATGGCACCATGAGTTGTAGCACCCAGAAGCTATGGCCCTCACGAGTTGTATCACCCGGAAGTTATGGCATTCACGAGTTGTAGCACCCAAAAGTTCTAGTACATACAAGCTGTAAAACCCGGAAGTTATGGCCCTCACAAGTTGTAGCACCCGGAAGTTATGATATCCACGAGTTGTAGCACCCGGAAGTTATGGCCCTCACGAGTTTTATCACCAGGAATTTATGGCACCATGAGTTGTAGCACCCGAAAGTTATGGCCCTCACGAGTTGTATCACCCGGAAGTTATGGCATCCACGAGTTGTAGCACCCAAAAGTTATAGTACGTACGAGTTGTAGCACCGTGAAGTTATGGTACCCACGAATTGTAATACTCGGATTTTATGGCACCTACGATTTGTAGCACCCGTAAGTTATGACATCCACGAGTAATAGCACCCGGAAGTTATGGCACCCACGAGTTGTAGCACCCGGAAGTTATGGCCCTCACGTGTTGTATCACCCGGAAGTTATGGCCCTCGCGAGTTGTATCATCCAGATGCTATGGCCCCCACGAGTTGTAGCACCCGGATGATACGGCATCCACGAGTTGTAGCCCCCGGAAATTATAGCACCTAAGAGTTGTAAAACCCGAAAGTTATGACACCCACAAGTTGTAACCCCCGGAAGTTATGGCACTCACGAAATGTAAAACCCGGATGTTATGGCAACAACGAATTATAGCACCCGGAAGTTATGACACCAACGAGTTATAGCACCCTAAAGTTATGGCACCAACGAGATTTTAGCATTCTGAAGTTATAGTACCCACGAGTTGTAACACCCGGAAGTTATGGCACCGACGAGATTTTAGCACACTGAAGTTATGGCATCCACGAGTTCTAACACCCGAAAGTTATGGCATCCACAAGAGTTTAGCACCCTGAAGTTATGGCATCCACGAGTTGTAGCACCCCGATGTTATGGCATCCACGAGTTGTAGCACCCGGAAGTTATATCACCCACGAGTTGCAACACCCGGAAGTTATAGCACCCACGAGTTGTAGCACCCGGAATTTATGGCATCCATGAGATTTTACCACCCTGAAGTTATGGCATCCCACGAGTTGTAGCACCCGGAAATTATGACATCCGCGAGTTGTAACACCCGGAAGTTATAGTACCCACCAGTTGTAGTACCCGGAAGTTAAGGCACCCATGAGTTGTAGCACCTGGAAGTTATGGCACCCACGAGTTGTATCACCGGGAAGTTTTGGCACCCACGAGCTGTAGCAAGCGGAATTTATGACGTCCACGAGTTGTAGCACCCGGAAGTTATGGCACCCATGAGTTGTAACACCCATAAATTATGGCACCCACGAGTTGTAACCCCCGGAATTTATGGCACTCACGAGTTGTAGCACCCGGAAATTATGGCACCCACGAGTTGTAGCACTTACAAGTTATGACATCCACGAGTTGTAGCACTCGGTAGTTAAGGCACCCACCATTTGTAGCACGCGGAAGTTATGACATCCATGAGTTTTAGCATGCAAAAGTTATGACATCGACGATTTGTAGCACCCGGAAGTTATGGCACCCACGAGTTGTAGCTCCTACAAGTTATGACATCCACGAGTTGTAGCACCCGGAAGTTATGGCACCCACGAGTTGTAGCACTTACAATTTATGACACCCACGAGTTGCATCACCCAGAAGTAATGGCACACACGAATTGTAGCACCCGAAGTTATGACATCCACGAGTTGTAGCACCCGGAAGCTATGGCACCCATGAGTTGTAACACCCAGAAGTTATGGTACCCATGAGTTGTAGTACCCGGAAGTTAAGTCACCCATGAGTTGTAGCACCCGGAAGTTATGGCACCCACGAGTTGTAGCACCGGGAACTGATGGCACCCACGAGTTGTAGCACGCGGAAGTTGTGGTACCCACGAGTTGTAACACACATAAGTTATGGCATCAACGAGTTGTAGCACCCGGAAGTTTTGGCATCCATGAGATTTTACTACCCGGAAGTTATGGCATTCACGAGTTGTAACCCCCAGAAGTTATGGCACTCACGTGTTGTAGCACCCGGAAGTTATGGCACCCACGAGTTGTAGCACTTACAAGTTATGACATCCACGACTTGTAGCACCCGAAGTTATGACATCCACGAGTTGTAGCACCCGGAAATTATGGCACCCACGAGTTGTAGCACCCGGAAGTTATGGCACCCACGAGTTGTAGCACCCGAATTTATGACATCCACGAGTTGTAGCACCCGGAAGTTATAGTACCTACGAGTTGTAACACACGGAAGTTATGGCCTTCACGAGTTGTAGCACCCGGATGCTATGGCATCCACGAGTTGTAGCTCCGGAAGTTTTAGCACCTTCTAGTTGTAACACCCGGAATTTATAGCAACCACGAGTTGAAGTACCCGAAAGTTATGTCACTCACAAGTTGTACCCCCCGGAAGTTATGGCACTCACGAAATGTAACACCCGGATATTATGGCAATAACAAATTGTAGCACCCGGAAGTTAGGGCATCCACGAGTTAAAGCACCCAAAAGTTATGGCACCAACGGGATTTTAGCACCCTGAAGTTATGGTACCCACAAGTTGTAACACCCGTAAGTTATGGCACCGACGAGATTTTAACACCATGAAGTTATGGCATCCACTAGTTGTAGCACCCTGAAGTTATGGCAGCCACGAGTTGTAGCACCCGGACGTAATGGCATCCACGAGTTGTAGCACCCGGAAATTATGGCAACTACGAGTTGTAGCACGCGGAAGTAATGACATTCATGAGTTGTAGCACCCGGAAGTTATGGCACCCATGAGTTGTAACACCCAGAAATTATGGCACCCACGACTTGTAGCACCCGGAAGGTATAGCACCCACGAGTTGTAGCACCTACGAGTTATGACATCCACGAGTTGTAGCACCCGGAAGTTATGGCAACAATGAGTTGTAACACCCGGAATTTATTTTACCCACGAGTTGTACTACCCGGAAATTATGGCAACCACGAGTTATAGCACCCGGAAGTTATGGCATCCATAAGGTTTTACCACCCTGAAGTTTTGAGATCCACGAGTTGTAGCATCCGGAAGTTATGTCACCCACGAGTTGCATCACCCAGAAGTTATGTCACCCACGAGTTGTAGCACCCGGAAATTGTGGCACCCACGAGTTGTAACACCCGGAAGTTAATGTACCCACCAGTTGTAGTACCCGGAAATTATGGCACCCAGGAGTTGTAGCACCCGGAAGTTATGGCAACTACGAGTTGTAGCACCCAGAAGTTATGGCATCCACGAAATGTAACCCCCGGAAATTATAGCACCTACGAGTTGTAACACCGGGAATTTATACCCACGAGTTACAGTACCCGGAAGTTATGGCACTCATAAGTTGTAGCACCCGTAAGTTATGGCACCCACGAGTTGTAGCTCCCGGAAGTTATGGCGCCCGCGAATTGTAGCTCCCGGAAGTTATGGCACCCGCGAGATTGTAGCACCCTGAAGTTATGGTACCCTCGAATTGTAATACTCGGAATTTATGGCATCCACGAATTGTAGCACCCGAAAGTTATAGTACCTACGAGTTGTAACACCCGGAAGTTATGGCCCTCACGAGTTGTAGCACCCGGATACTATTACATCCACGAGTTGTAGCCAACGGAAGTTTTAGCACCTACGAGTTGTAAAACCCGGAAGTTATGGCATCCACGAGTTGTAGCCCCCTGGAAATTAAAGCACCTATGAGTTGTAACACCCGGAATTTATAGCAACCACGAGTTGTAGTACCCGAAAGTTAAGTCACCCACAAGTTGTAACGCCCGGTAGTTATGGCACTCACGAAATGTAATACCCGGATGTTATGGCAACAACGAATTGTAGCACCCGGAAGTTATGGCATCCACGAGTTGTAGCACCCGAAAGTTATGGCACAAACGAGATTTTAGCACCCTGAAGTTATGGTACCCACGAGTTGTAACAACCGGAAGTTATGGCACCCACTAGATTTTAGCACCCTGAAGTTGTGGCATCCACGAGTTGTAGCACCCGGAAGGTGTGGCGCTCCACGAGTAGTAACGCCCGGAAGTTATGGCACCCACGTAATGTAACACCCGGATGTTATGGCACCAACGAATTGTACCACTCTGAAGTTATGGCATCCACGAGTTATAGCACCCGGAAATTATGGCCTCCACGAGTTGTAGCACCCGGAATTTATGGCATCCATGAGATTTTACCACCCTAAAGTTATGGCATCCCTCGAGTTGTAACACCCGGAAGTTATGGTACCCACCAGTTGTAGTACCCGGAAGTTAAGGCACCCATGAGTTGTAGCACCTGGAAGTTATGGCACCCACGAGTTGTATTATCGGGAAGTTATGGCAACAATGAGTTGTAACACCCGGAATTTATGGTACCCGCGAGATTGTTGCACCCTGAAGTTATGGTACCCTCGAATTGTAATACTCGGAATTTATGGCACCACGAGTTGTAGTACCCGGAAGTTATGGCACTCATGAGTTGTAGCACCCGGAAGTTATGGCACCCACGAGTTGTAGCTCCCGGAAGTTATGGCACCCGCGAATTGTAGCTCCCGGAAGTTATGGCACCCGCGAGATTGTTGCACCCTGAAGTTATGGTACCCTCGAATTGTAATACTCGGAATTTATGGCACCACGTGTTGTAGCACCCTTACGTTATGGCCCTCACGAGTTGTATCACCCGGAAGTTATGGCATCCATGAGATGCAGCACCCGGAGATTATGGCATCCGGAAGGATTACTGTGAAGGTCTCTAAGGCGAATCCACACTTTTTTTTTTTTTACTAATCATTATCACTTTAATCTTCTGGACCATTTAGCACGATGGTTATTCATCTCCGGTTACGTAGAATTTCTTATCTATTCACTCTGTAGTTATGCATTTATTGTTAAGTTATATATTTCCTTGTACATTTAGTGCTATTTAAGGTATATTCCGTAACTACAACAAGAGAAGCAAAGTTTGCTGTAGTACAGTTGTAGAACAAATTTCTATATCATTCCATTACTGACAGTGGAGCCTCCCAGGGCCGTGAGAACTCGTCACAAGCTTGGGAATTCCACCAGGACCGAGGGAATCTTGTCATTCTCGTGATAATTCTAACCAAGAGCGTGGCAATTTTGTGTGTGGCGTAGAAATTCCGCAAAAGCCAGCAATGATTAATCACTTTGAAATATATTTGAAAATACATAAATCTATTCTTTGTGTTACGTTATCCATATCAAAAAGGAAAATAACATACAATGAGCATGAAAAAAACAACACAATTTAAAAAATTAATGAGTACACACACACAGACACACACACACATGACTCATTGGCAGCGAAGATTAAAACGAAAAATTATTAATTTATCTAAAGATTTATTGCAAAATTTGGAGCTGCTTTGAGGAGTTATTGTCGGCGCCTCAGTTAACTCTTACCGTCTAACAGAAAGTCAGAGTAGGAGACAGTAGCAGTGTGGTGCAGGTATGTGGCATCAGGAATATGCTGCTAGGTATACATCTTCAAAGCATTTGACAGGGTTCTGGCACAAGTCTTTGCTTTCTAAACTTCCCTGTTTTGGTTTCTCTCCCCCACTTTGTTTTCTAATATCTAGCTTCCTTGAGAACCGATCCATGGCAGTTGTTGTCGAGGGATCAATCTCTCGCTCTTTCTCTACCAATAGTGGTGTCCCACAGGGTTCTGTTCTTTCACCTACTCTTTTCCTTCTTTTTATCAATGATTTTCTTCACACTACAGTTCAACTAATTCTATCCATTCTTACGTTGATGGTTCTACTCTTCACTCTTCTTCACATTTTACCCTTCCTCGTAAATCTAACTAGATCTGTTTCTAGAGCTGATATCATTGCTTCTATCAATGCGGATCTGTGCAGCATCTCTGAATGGGGAGGTAAAAACTCGGTTAAATTTCATAGTAATAAAACTCAGTATTTACCAATTACACTTTCTAAATTCGATGATCTCCCACCAATTACATTTCGGGACGCTATCATTCTGCCAAATTCTGAAATAAATATGCTAGGCCTCACCATTTCTTCCAATATGGCCTGGAAATCACACATCATTAATATAGCTAAAGCTGCCTCCCGAAAGTTGGGAATGCTGTAAATATGCCGTAGCTACTTCACTCCTGAGCAGTTGCTCCAAGCATATAAGGGATTCATTCGTCCTAACTTGGAGTACTGCTCTAATATCTGGGGTGGCTCTTCTTCTGTCCAACTGTTAGATAGGGTGGAATCAAAGGCATTTCGTCTTATTAACTCTCCTCCTTTAGTCGACAATCTCTCTTCCCTTTCTCTTCGCCGCAATGTTGCTTCACTCTCTCTCATTACAGGTACTTTAACGGGCAATGTTCGGTGGATTTGGCATCCTTTGTACCGCCGGCAAGGCCGTGGGCTCGTAACACACGTCTTGCCCGCGGTGTCCCACTTTAAAAAGATGGTTTTCCGTCATCTTTGTGGTGTAGATTAACACAGTATAACCTTTTCCTTCTCTATTTTCAATTTCTTTCTGTTCTTATCCCCCCCCCCCCACCCCCAGGCTCCATTGTGGGTCGTTGACCTGTGTGCCCGGGTGGCTAATTACCATAAAAAAAAATGTCGTGCAAGGTGTGTAGTGTCGTAATGGCATCAGGTATGTGGTGCCAGAGTGGTGTCAGGTATGTGGTACCAGGTCTGTATTGTCAGGGTGGTGCTAGGTATTTGATTTCATGTATGTAGTGCCATAGTTGTGTCAGGTATGTGGTGTTAAGAATGTGGTGCCAGGTATGTATTATCAGATATGTGGTACCAGGTATGTATTGTCAGAGTAGTGCTAGGTATTTGGTTTCATGTATATAGTGCCATAGTTGTGTCAGGTATGTGGTGTCAAGTATGTGATGCTAGGTATTCAGTGTAGGTATATGGCAGTAGGGTGTGTCATACGGAGGCGAATTTTTTTTTTTTAGTTTGAAAAATCGGCCCATGGTATTAATGATGTAGTTCTATGTGCAGAATCATGTGATATCTTCAGATTTGAAAAGTTTTCAATTTTTGCTAGGTAAATTTTAACTTGAAATCTTATGAAAATTCAGTATTCCCACCCTTTTACCAACACCACTAAATAGCTTATTTAAAGTAAAGTAAATGTATCAGGTTAATTTATTAGGATGAAAATGATCCAGAATAGTGAAACGAATGATCTTGACACATTTATTAAATTTAATATTCCTTTAGAAAACA
>NW_024734940.1:3252539-3261797 GCF_018991925.1 Homarus americanus | reverse complement strand
GTTACGTATTGCTCGGGTGCTACAACTCGTGGGTGCCATAACTCCGGGTGCGAACTCGTGGGTGATATAACTTCCGGTGCTACAACCGTGGATGCCATAACATCGGGGTGCTACAACTCGTGGATGCCATAACTTCAGGGTGCTAAAATTCGGATGCCATAATTCGGGTGTTACAACTCGTGATGCCATAACTTCGTGTGCTAAAATCTCGTCGGTGCCATAACTTCCGGTGTTACAACTCGTGGGTACTATAACTTCAGAATGCTAAAATCTCGTTGGTGCCATAACTTTAGGTGCTATAACTCGTTGGTGTCATAACTTCCGGGTGCTATAATTGTTGTTGCCAACATCCGGGTTTTACATTTCGTGAGTGCCATAACTTCCGGGGTTACAACCTGGGTGTCATAACTTCCGGTTTACAACCTTAGGTGCTATAACCGGGGCTACAATTCGGGATGCCGGATTACCGGTGCTACAACTCGTGAGGGCCATAGCATCTGGATGATACAACCGCGAGGGCCATAACTTCAGGTGATACAACACGTGAGGGCCATAACTTCCGGGTGCTACAACTGTGGGTGCCATAATTTCCGGCACATTGGATGTCATAACCACGGGTGCTACAACCGTATGCCATAAATTCGAGTATTACAATTGTGGGTACCATAACTTCACGGTGCTACAACTGTACGTACTATAACTTTTGGGTGTTACAACTCGGATGCCATAACTTCCGGGTGCTACAACTCAGAGGGCCATAACTTCAAGCTTATAGCCTGTATAACAGAACTTTTGGGTGCTACAACTCGTGAATGCCATAACTTCAGGGTGATACAACTCAGAGGCCATAGCTTCTGGGTGCTAAACTCATGGTGCCATAAATTTCTGGTGATACAACCTGTGAGGGCAATAACTTCCGAGTGCTACAACTGTGGTGCCATAAATTCCGAGTATTACACCTGGGTACCATAACTTCAGGTTGCTACAATCTCGTGGGTACCATAACTTCAGGGTGCTACAATCTGTGGTTATAACTTCTGGGTAAAACAACTCGGGGATATAACTTCCGGTGCTACAATTGCGGGTGCCATAATCCTGTGCTACAACTCGTGGTGCCATAAATCCGGGTTTTACACTTCGTGAGTGCCATAACTTCCGGGGTTACAACTGGGTGTCATAACTTCCGGTTTTACAACTTTAGGTGCATAATCCGGGGCGGATGCCGTATCATCCGGGTGCTACAACTCGTGAGGGCCATAGCATCTGGTGATACAACTCGAGGGCCATAACTTCCGGGTGATACAACACGTAGGGCTAACTTCGGGTGCTACAACTCGTGGGTGCCATAACTTCCGGGTGCTACTACTGTGATGTCATAACTACGGGTGCTAACCGTAGGTGCCATATTCCGAGTATTACACCAGGGTACCATAACTTCACGGTGCTACAACTCGTACGTACTATAACTTATGGTGCTACAACCTGGATGCCATAACTCCGGTGATACAACCTGAGGGCCATAACTTCGGTGCTACAACTCATGGTGCCATAAATTCCTGGTGATAAAACTCGTGAGGCCATAACTTCCGGTGCTACAACTGTGGATGTCAACTCCGGTGCTACAACTTGTGAGGGCCATAACTTCCGGGTTTTACCGTATGTACTAGAACTTTGGGTGCACAACCGTGAATGCCATAACTTCCGGTGATACAACTCGTGAGGGCCATAGCTTCTGGGTGCTACAACTCATGGTGCCATAAATTCCTGGTGATACAACTCGTGGGGGCAATAACTTCCGGGTGCTACAACTGTGGTGCCATAAATTCAGAGCATTACATCGTGGGTACCATAACTTCAGGGTGCTACAATCCGTGGGTACCATAACCTAACTCGTGGTTGCCATAATCCTGGGTGCTACAACCGTGGATGTCATAACTTCAGGGTGCTACAATCTCGTGGGTACCATAACTTCAGGGTGCTACAATCTCGTGGTTGCCATAACTTCTGGGTGCTACAACTCGTGGATGTCATAACTTCCGGGTGCTACAATTCGCGGGTGCCATAACTTCAGGGTGCTAAAATCTTGTGGATGCCATAACTTTCGGGTGTTACAACTCGTGGTTGCCATAACTTCTGCGTAAAACAATTCGTGGATGTCATAACTTCCGGGTGCTACAATTCGCGGGTGCCATAACTTCTGGGTGCTACAACTCGTGGTGCCATAAATTCCGGGTTTTACATTTCGTGAGTGCCATAACTTCCGGGGGTTACAACTTGTGGGTGTCATAACTTCCGGGTTTTACAACTCTTAGGTGCTATAACTTCCGGGGGCTACAACTCGTGCATGCCGTATCATCCGGGTGCTACAACTCGTGAGGGCCATAGCATCTGGATGATACAACTCGTGAGGGCCATAACTTCCGGGTGATACAACACGTGAGGGCCATAACTTCCGGGTGCTACAACTCGTGGGTGCCATAACTTCCGGGTGCTACTACTCGTGGATGTCATAACTTACGGGTGCTACAACTCGTAGGTGCCATAAATTCCGAGTATTACAATTCGTGGGTACCATAACTTCACGGTGCTACAACTCGTACGTACTATAACTTTTGGGTGCTACAACTCCGGGATGCCATAACTTCCGGGTGATACAACTCGTGAGGGCCATAACTTTCGGGTGCTACAACTCATGGTGCCATAAATTCCTGGTGATAAAACTCGTGAGGGCCATAACTTCCGGGTGCTACAACTCGTGGATATCATAACTTCCGGGTGCTACAACTTGTGAGGGCCATAACTTCCGGGTTTTACAGCTTGTATGTACTAGAACTTTTGGGTGCTACAACTCGTGAATGCCATAACTTCCGGGTGATACAACTCGTGAGGTGAGGGCCATAGCTTCTGGGTGCTACAACTCATGGTGCCATAAATTCCTGGTGATACAACTCGCGAGGGCAATAACTTCCGGGTGCTACAACTCGTGGTGCCATAAATTCCGAGCATTACAATTCGTGGGTACCATAACTTCAGGGTGCTACAATCTCGTGGGTACCATAACTTCAGGGTGCTACAATCTCGTGGTTGCCATAACTTCTGGGTGCTACAACTCGTGGATGTCATAACTTCCGGGTGCTACAGTTCGCGGGTGTCATAATTTCCGGGTTCTAAAACTCGTTGGTGCCATAATTTCCGGGTGTTACAACTAATGCGTGCCATAACTTCCGGGTGCTACAACTCGTGGGTGCCATAACTTCCGGGTGTTGCAACTCGTGGGTGATATAACTTCCGGGTGCTACAACTCGTGGATGCCATAACATCGGGGTGCAACAACTCGTGGATGCCATAACTTCAGGGTGCTAAAATCTTGTCGATGCCATAACTTTCGGGTGTTACAACTCGTGGATGCCATAACTTCAGTGTGCTAAAATCTCGTCGGTGCCATAACTTCCGGGTGTTACAACTCGTGGGTACTATGACTTCAGAATGCTAAAATCTCGTTGGTGCCATAACTTTAGGGTGCTATAACTCGTTGGTGTCATAACTTCCGGGTGCTATAATTCGTTGTTGCCATAACATCCGGGTTTTACATTTCGTGAGTGCCATAACTTCCGGGGGTTACAACTTGTGGGTGTCATAACTTCCGGGTTTTACAACTCTTTGGTGCTATAATTTCCGGGGGCTACAACTCGTGGATGCCGTATCATCCGGGTGCTACAACTCGTGAGGGCCATAAATTCTTGGTGATACAACTCGAGAGGGCAATAACTTCCGGGTGCTACAACTCGTGGTGCCATAAATTCCGAGTATTACAATTCGTGGGTACCATAACTTCAGGGTGCTACAATCTCGTGGGTACCATAACTTCAGGGTGCTACAATCTCGTGGTTGCCATAATTTTTGGGTGCTACAACTCGTGGATGTCATAACTTCCGGGTGCTACAATTCGCGGGTGCCATAACTTCCGGGTTCTAAAACTCGTGGGTGCCATAATTTCCGGGTGTTACAACTAATGCGTGCCATAACTTCCGGGTGCTACAACTCGTGGGTGCCATAACTTCCGGGTGTTGCAACTCGTGGGTGATATAACTTCCGGGTGCTACAACTCGTGGATGCCATAACATCGGGGTGCTACAACTCGTGGATGCCATAACTTCAGGGTGCTAAACTCTTGTGGATGCCATAACTTTCGGGTGTTACAACTCGTGCATGCCATAACTTCAGTGTGCTAAAATCTCGTCGGTGCCATAACTTCTGGGTGTTACAACTCGTGGGTACTATAACTTCAGAATGCTAAAATCTCGTTGGTGCCATAACTTTAGGGTGCTATAACTCGTTAGTGTCATAACTTCCGGGTGCTATAATTCGTTGTTGCCATAACATCCGGGTTTTACATTTCGTGAGTGCCATAACTTCCGGGGGTTACAACTTGTGGGTGTCATAACTTCCGGGTTTTACAACTCTTAGGTGCTATAACTTCCGGGGGCTACAACTCGTGGATCCCGTATCATCCGGGTGCTACAACTCGTGAGGGCCATAGCATCTGGATGATACAACTCGTGAGGGCCAGAACTTCCGGGTGATATAACACGTGAGGGCAATAACTTCCGGGAGCTACAACTCGTGGGTGCCATAACTTACGGGTGCTACAACTCGTAGGTGCCATAAATTCCGAGTATTACAATTCGTGGGTACCGTAACTTCACGGTGCTACAACTCGTACGTACTATAACTTTTGGGTGCTACAACTCGTGGATGCCATAACTTCCGGGTGATACAACTCGTGAGGGCCATAACTTTCGGGTGCTACAACTCATGGTGCCATAAATTCCTGGTAATAAAACTCGTGAGGGCCATAACTTCCGGGTGCTACAACTCGTGGATGTCATAACTTCCGGGTGCTACAACTTGTGAGGGCCATAACTTCCGGGTTTTACAGCTCGTATGTACTTGAACTTTTGGGTGCTACAACTCGTGAATGCCATAACTTCTGGGTGCTACAACTCATGGTGCCATAAATTCCTGGTGATACAACTCGTGAGGGCAATAACTTCCGGGTGCTACAACTCGTGGTGCCATAAATTCCGAGTATTACAATTCGTGGGTACCATAACGTCAGGGTGCTACAATCTCGTGGGTACAATAACTTCAGGGTGCTACAATCTCGTGGTTGCCATAACTTCTGGGTGCTACAACTCGTGGATGTCATAACTTCCGGGTGCTACAATTCGCGGGTGCCATAACTTCCGGGTTCTAAAACTCGTGGGTGCCATAATTTCCGGGTGTTACAACTAATGCGTGCCATAACTTCCGGGTGCTACAACTCGTGGGTGCCATAACTTCCGGGTGTTGCAACTCGTGGGTGATATAACTTCCGGGTGCTACAACTCGTGGATGCCATAACATCGGGGTGCTACAACTCGTGGATGCCATAACTTCAGGGTGCTAAAATCTTGTGGATGCCATAACTTTCGGGTGTTACAACTCGTGGATGCCATAACTTCAGTGTGCTAAAATATCGTCGGTACCATAACTTCCGGGTGTTACAACTCGTGGGTACTATAACTTCAGAATGCTAAAATCTCGTTGGTGCCATAACTTTAGGGTGCTATAACTCGTTGGTGTCATAACTTCCGGGTGCTATAATTCGTTGTTGCCATAACATCCGGGTTTTACATTTCGTGAGTGCCATAACTTCCGGGGGTTACAACGTGTGGGTGTTATAACTTCCGGGTTTTACAACTCTTAGGTGCTATAACTTCCGGGGGCTACAACTCGTGGATGCCGTATCATCCGGGTGCTACAACTCGTGAGGGCCATAGCATCTGGATGATACAACTCGTGAGGGCCATAACTTCCGGGTGATACAACACGTGAGGGCCATAACTTCCGGGTGCTACAACTCGTGGGTGCCATAACTTCCGGGTGCTACTACTCGTGGATGTCATAACTTACGGGTGCTACAACTCGTAGGTGCCATAAATTCCGAGTATTACAATTCGTGGGTACCATAACTTCACGGTGCTACAACTCGTACGTACTATAACTTTTGGGTGCTGCAACTCCGGGATGCCATAACTTCCGGGTGATACAACTCGTGAGGGCCATAACTTTCGGGTGCTACAACTCATGGTGCCATAAATTCCTGGTGATAAAACTCGTGAGGGCCATAACTTCCGGGTGCTACAACTCGTGGATGTCATAACTTCCGGGTGCTACAACTTGTGAGGGCCATAACTTCCGGGTTTTACAGCTCGTATGTACTAGAACTTTTGGGTGCTACAACTCGTGAATGCCATAACTTCCGGGTGATACAACTCGTGAGGGCCATAGCTTCTGGGTGCTACAACTCATGGTGCCATAAATTCCTGGTGATACAACTCGTGAGGGCAATAACTTCCGGGTGCTACAACTCGTGGTGCCATAAATTCAGAGCATTACAATTCGTGGGTACCATAACTTCAGGGTGCTACAATCTCGTGGGTACCATAACTTCAGGGTGCTACAATCTCGTGGTTGCCATAACTTCTGGGTGCTACAACTCGTGGATGTCATAACTTCCGGGTGCTACAATTCGCGGGTGCCATAATTTCCGGGTTCTAAAAATCGTGGGTGCCATAATTTCCGGGTGTTACAACTAATGCGTGCCATAACTTCCGGGTGCTACAACTCGTGGGTGCCATAACTTCCGGGTGCTAATACAACTCGTGGATGTCATAACTTCCGGGTGCTACAGCTTGTGAGGGCCATAACTTCCGCGTTTTACAACTCGTATGTACTATAACTTTTGGGTGCTACAACTCGTGGATGCCATAACTTCCGGGTGATACAACGCATGAGGGCCATAACTTCCTGGTGCTATAACTCATGGTGCCATAAATTCCTGGTGATAAAACTCGTGAGGGCCATAACTTCCTGGTGCTACAACTCGTGGATGTCATAACTTCCGGGTGCTACAACTCGTGAGGGCCATAACTTCAAGGTGCTACAATCTCGTGGCTGCCATAACTTCCTGGTGATACAACTCGTGAGGGCCATAGCTTCCGGGTGCCACAACTCGTGGTGCCATAAATTCTGAGTATTACAATTCGTGGGTACCATAACTTCAGGGTGCTACAATCTCGTGGGTGCCAAAACTTCCGGGTGCTACAACTCGTGGATGTCATAACTTCCGGGTGCTACAATTCGCGGGTGCCATAACTTCCGGGTACTACAAATCGCGGGTAAAATAAATTCCGGGTATTACAACTCATAGGTGCCATAACTTCCGGGAACTACAACTCGTGGGTGCCATAATTTCCGGGTGTTACAACTAATGGGTGCCATAACTTTCGGGTGCTACAACTCGTGGGTGCCATAACTTCCGGGTGTTCCAACTCGTGGGTGATATAACTTCCGGGTGCTACAACTCGTGGATGCCATAACATCCGGGTGCTACAACTCGTGGATACCATAACTTCAGGGTGCTAAAATCTTGTGGGTGCCATAACTTTCGGGTGTTACAACTCGTGGATGCCATAACTTCAGGGTGCTAAAATCTTCGTCGGTGCCATAACTCCCGGGTGTTACAACTCGTGGGTACTATAACTTGAGAGTGCTAAAATCTCGTTGGTGCCATAACTTCCGGGTGCTATAATTCGTTGTTGCAATAACATCCGGGTTTTACATTTCGTGAGTGCCATAACTTCCGGGGGTTACAACTCGTGGGTACTATAACTTCAGAATGCTAATATCTCGTTGGTTCCATAACTTTCGGGTGCTATAACTCGTTGGTGTCATAACTTCCGGGTGCTATAATTCGTTGTTGCCATAACATCCGGGTTTTACATTTCGTGAGTGCCATATCTTCCGGGGGTTACAACTTGTGGGTGTCATAACTTCCGGGTTTTACAACTCTTAGGTGCTATAACTTCCGGGGGCTACAACTCGTGGATGCCGTAGCATCCGGGTGCTACAACTCGTGAGGGCCATAGCATCTGGGTGATACAACTCGTGAGGGCCATAACTTCCGGGTGCTACAACTCGTGGATGTCATAACTTCCGAGTGCTACAATTCGCGGGAGCCATAACTTCCGGGTACTACAACTCGTGGGTACGATAAGTTCCGGGTGTTACAACTCATAGTTGCCATAACTTCGGGTGCTACAACTCGTGGGTGCCATAATTTCCGGGTGCCAAAACTCGTGGGTGCCAAAACTTCCTGGTGTTGCAACTCGTGGATGTCATAACTTGTAGGTTCTAGAACTCGTGGGTGCCATAGCTTCAGGGTGCTAAAACTCGTGAGGGCCATAACTTCCGGGTGGTAGAACTTGTATGACTGCTGGACCCGGAGCTGCGAAGACTTGCCTCTGACTGCTGGACCCGGAGCTGCGAAGACTTGCCTCTTTTGCTGCATGTTTGAGCAGTCTGCAACTTCGTTGTGAAAGGACACTCAATCCTAGTGATTGTACTTACTCAACATAGTGACGGTGCAATTACCATCACAGATTGTACGGGAAATTCCAACTTCTGGAAAACAAATATTTGGGCTCCCCAAATTTTGACTACTACCCGTGCGTCTACGTTCTGGATTGGCCATTCAGTGGTGCCCCACGGTGGCGTGATACATGCACGTTTACTGCGGTGCTCTGATTGGCTAACCGAACGTGGCGTGGTATGTAGGCTGTCTCTACTCTCTAAGTCCTCTTCTTTCCTTTTTTCATCCCCCTCATGCACTCCGTTCCTTGAACGGGAGGTGGGACTTAGCGATACGGTCGATCCGGCAAGGGAACCTGTGATAGTGATAACATCCGGTTTTACATTTCGTGAGTGCCATATCTTCCGGGGGTTACAACTGTGGGTGTCATAACTTCCGGGTTTTACAACTCTAGGTGCTATAACTCCGGGGCGGTTAACTCGTGGGATGCCGAGATCCGTTACAACCGTGAGGCTATAGCATCTGGGTGATACAACTCGTGAGGGCCATAAATTTCCGGTGCTATACCGGTGATGTTACAACTTCCGAGTGCTACAATTCGCGGGAGCCATAACTTCCAACAACTCGTGGGTACGATAAGTTCCGGGTGTTACAACCATAGTTGCCATAACTTCGGGTGCTACAACCTGGTGCCATTTCCGGTGCCAAAACCGTGGGTGCAAAACTTCTGGTGTTGCAACCGTGGATGTCATAACCTTGTAGGTTCTAGAACCATGGGTGCCATAGCTCAGGTGCTAAACTCGAGAGGGCCATAACCGGGTGGTAGAACTTGTACGACTGTT
>NW_024734940.1:3228819-3252439 GCF_018991925.1 Homarus americanus | reverse complement strand
GTCAGTCGTAGTTAAGTACAGTAATCATGGTCGTGGGTGTTATAATCAAAGTCGTGATATTATAATCATAGTCATGGTTGTTAAAATCACCGTCCTGGTTATTATCATATTCGTGGTTGTTAACTATGGTCGTGGTTGTTATAATCATGTCGTGGTTGTTATAATCATGGTCGTGGTTGTTATAATCTTGGTCGTGGTGATTATGGTCATAGCTGTTATAATCATGGTCGTGGGTGTTATAATCATTGTCGTGGTTACGATCATAGTCGTGGTGTTATAATCATGGTCGTGATGTTTTAATCATAGTCGTGGTTGTTATAATCATGGTCGTGGTTGTTATAATCATAGTAGTGGTTATCGTAATCCTATTAAAGTGATTGCATTATTGTCGTGGTTGTTGGTAATCATGGTCGGGTTATGATCATGGTCGTAGTTGTTATAATCATGGTCGGGTGTATATCATAGATGTCGTTGTTATAATCATAGTCGTGGATGTTATGATCATTGTCGTTGTTGTTATGATCATGGTCGTGATTGTTATAATCATGGTCGTCGTTGTTATAATCCATAGTCGTGGTTGTTATAATCATGGTCGTGAGTGTTATAATCATAGTCGTGGTTATATAATTCACTGTCGTGTGGGTACATCATATTGCTGTTGTTATGCATCATGGTCGTGGTTGTTATAATCATGGTCGGTGGCAATCATGGTCGTAGTTGTTATAATCATAGTAGTGGTTATCATAATCATTATCGTGATTATGATTATAGTCTGGTTGTTTATAATCATGGTCGGTTGTTATAATCATAGTAGTGGTTATTATAATCATTATCGTGATTATGATTATAGTCGTGGTTGTTATAATCAAGGCGTGGTTGTTACAACTGTGGTGGTAGAAGTTATAACGGCGGTCGGTTATGACTGGCGGTCGTAGTTGTTGTTATAATCATGGTCGTGGTTGTTATAATCATAGTAGTGGTTATCATTATCATTATTGTGATTATGATTATAGTCGTAGTTGTTATAATCCTGGTCGTGGTTGTTACAATAATGGTCGTGCTTGTTATAATCATAGTCGTGGTTATGATCATGGTAGTAGTTGTTATAATCATGGCCGTGGGTGTTATAATCATAATCGTGGTTGTTATAATCATAGTCGTGGTTGTTATAATCACTGTCGTGGTTGTTATAATCATAATTAAGTAGTTGTTACAATCTTGATTAAATGAAAGTTGTTATAATCATGGTCGTGGTTGTTATAATCATAGTCGTGGTTGTTATAATCATGGTTGTGGGTGTTATAATCATGGTCGTGGTTGTTATAATCATAGTCGGGGTTGTTATAATCATTGTCTTGGTTGTTATAATCATAGTCGTGGTTATTATAATCATTATCGTGGTCATGATTATAGTCGTGGTTGTTATATTCATGGTCGTGGTTTTTATAATCATGGTCGTGGTTATTACAATCATAGTCGTGGTTGTTATAATCATGGTAGTGGTTATCATCATGGTTGTAGCTTTTATAATCATGGTCGTAGTTGTTATAATCATGGTCGTCGTTATGATCATGGTCGTAGTTGTTATAATCATGGTCGTGGTTGTTATAATCATTGTCGTGGTTATGATCATAGTCGTGGTTGTTATACTCATGGTCGTGGGTGTTATAATCATAGTCGTGGTTATGATCATGGTCGTACTTGTTATAATCATGGTCGTGGGTGTTATAATCACAGATGTCGTTGTTATAATCATAGTCGTGGTTGTTATGATCATTGTCGTGGTTGTTATGATCACGGTCATGATTGTTATAATCACGGTCGTCGTTGTTATAATCATTGTCGTGGTTGTTATAATCATGGTCGTGGTTGTTATAATCATAGTCGTGGTTATTATAATCATGGTCGTGGGTGTTATAATCATAGTCGTGGTTGTTATAATCATGGTCGTGGTTGTTATACTCATTGTCGTGGTTATCATAATCATTGTCGTGGTAGTGATTATAGTGGTGGTTGTTATAATCATGGTCGTGGTTGTTTTAATCATGGTCGTGGTTGTTACAATCATGGTCGTGGTTGTTATAATCATGGTCGTGGTTATGATCATGGTCGTAGTTGCTATAATCATGGTCGAGGGTGTTATAATCATAGTCGTGGTTGTTATAATCATAGTCGTGGTTATTATAACAACTATCGTGGTTATGATCATATTCGTGGTTGTTATAATCATGGTCGTGGTTGTTACAATCATGGTCGTGGTTATTACAATCATGGTCGTGGTTGTTATAATCATGGTCGTGGTTATGATCATAGTCGTAGTTGTTATAATCAAGGTCGTGGGTGTTATCATTATTGTCGTGGTTATGATCATAGTCGTGGTTGTTATAATCATGGTCGTGGGTTTATAATCATAGTCGTGGTTGTTATAATCATGGTCGTGGTTGTTATAATCATGGTCGTGGTTATGATCACGGTAGTAGTTGTTATAATCATGGCCGTTGGTGTTATAATCATAGTCGTGGTTGTTATAATCATAGTCGTGGTTGTTATAATCACTGTCATGGTTATGATCATAGTCGTGGTTGTTATAATCATGGTCGTGGTTGTTACAATGATGGTCGTGGTTTTTATTATCATGGTTGTGGTTATGATCATGTTCGTACTTGTTATAACCATGGTCGTGGGTGTTATAATCATAGTCGTGGTTGTTATAATCATATTCATGGCTGTTATGATCATTGTTGTGGTTGTTATAATCATGGTCGCTGGTTGTTATAATCATAGTCGTGGTTGTTATAATTATGGTCGTGGGTGGTATAATCATAGTCGTGGTTGTTATAATTATGGTCGTGGTTGTTATAATCATCGTCGTGGTTATCATAATCATTATCGTGGTTATGATTATAGTCGTGGTTGTTATAATCATGGTTGTGGGTGTTATAATCATGGTCGAGGTTGTTATAATCATAGTCGGGGTTGTTATCATCATTGTCGTGGTTGTTATAATCATAGTCGTGGTTATTATAATCATTATCGTGGTTATGATTATAGTCGTGGTTGTTATACTCATGATCGTGGTTTTTATAATCATGGTCGTTGTTGTTACAATCATGGTCGTGGTTGTTATAATCATGGTCGTGGTTATGATCATGGTCGTAGTTGTTATAATCATGGTCGTGGGTGTTATAATCATTATCGTGGTTATGATCATGGTCGTACTTGTTATAATCATGGTCGTGGGTGTTATAGTCATAGTTGTGGTTGTTATAATCTTGGCCGTGGTTGTTATAATCATAGTCGTGGTTGTTATAATCATGGTCGTGGTTGTTATAATCATAGTCTTGGTTATCATAATTATTATCGTGGTTGTGATTATAGTCGTGGTTGTTATAATCATGGTCCTGGTTGTTACAATCATGGTCGTGGTTGTTATAATCATGGTCGTGGTTATGATTATGGTCATAGTTGTTATGACCATGGTCGTGGGTGTTACAATCATTGTCGTGGTTGCGATCATAGTCGTGGTTGTTATAATCATGGCCGTGGATGTTTTAATCATAGTCGTGGTTGTTATAAGCATGGTCGTGGTTGTTATAATCATAGTCGTGGTTGTTATAATCATGGTTGTGGGTGATATAATCATCGTCATGGTTATCATAATCATTATCGTTGTTATGATTATAGTCGTGGTTGTTATAATCATGGTCGTGGTTGTTATAATCATAGTCGTGGTTGTTATAATCATAGTCGTGGTTGTTATAATCATGGTTGTGGGTGATATAATCATCGTCATGGTTATCATAATCATTATCGTGGATATGATTATAGTCGTGGTTGTTATAATCATGGTCGTGGTTGTTATAATCATAGTCGTGGTTGTTATAATCATGGTTGTGGGTGTTATAATCATGGTCGAGGTTGTTATAATCATAGTCGTGGTTATTATAATCATGGTCGTGGTTGTTATAATCATAGTCTTGGTTATCATAATTATTATCGTGGTTGTGATTATAGTCGTGGTTGTTATGATCATGGTCGTGGTTGTTATAATCATGGTCGTGGTTGTTACAATCATGGTCGTGGTTGTTATATTCATGGTCGTGGTTATGATCATGGTCGTAGTTGCTATAATCATGGTCATGGTTGTTATAATCATGGTCGTGGTTGTTACAATCATGTTCGTGGTTGTTATAATCATGGTCGTGGTTATGATCATTGTCGTAGTTGCTATAATCATGGTCGTGGGTGTTATAATCATAGTCGTGGTTATTATAATCATAGTCATGGTTGTTAAAATCACTGTCCTGGTTATGATCATATTCGTGGTTGTTATAATCATGGTCGTGGTTGTTATAATCATGGTCGTTGTTGTTACAATTATGGTCGTGGTTGTTAAAATCTTGGTCGTGGTTATGATTATGGTCATAGTTGTTATAATCATGGTCGTGGGTGTTATAATCATTGTCGTGGTTACGATCATAGTCGTGGTTGTTATAATCATGGTCGTGGATGTTTTAATCATAGTCGTGGTTGTTATAATCATGGTCGTGGTTGTTATAATCATAGTAGTGGTTATCGTAATCATTAAAGTGATTATGATTATTGTCGTGGTTGTTATAATCATGGTCGTGGTTATGATCATGGTCGTAGTTGTTATAATCATAGTCGTGGTTGTTATAATCACTGTCGTGGTTATGATCATAATCGTGGTTGTTATAATCATGGTCGTGGTTGTAATAATCATGGTCGTGGTTGTTACAATCATGGTCGTGGTTGTTGTAATCATGGTCGTAGTTGTTATAATCATAGTCGTGGTTGTTATAATCATGGTTGTGGGTGTTATAATCATAGTCTTGGTTATCATAATTATTATCGTGGTTGTGATTTTAGTCGTGGTTGTTATAATTATGGTCCTGGTTGTTACAATCATGGTCGTGGTTTTTATAATCATGGTCGTGGTTATGATTATGGTCATAGTTGTTATGACCATGGTCGTGGGTGTTACAATCATTGTCGTGGTTACGATCATAGTCGTGGTTGTTATAATCATGGCCGTGGATGTTTTAATCATAGTCGTGGTTGTTATAATCATTGTCGTGGTTGTTATAATCATAGTAGGTGTTATCATAATCATTATGATTATAGTCGTAGTTGTTATAATCATGGTCGTGGGTGTTACAATCATGGTCGTGGTTGTTATAATCATGGTCGTGGTTATGATCACGGTAGTAGTTGTTATAATCATGGCCGTGGGTGTTATAATCATAGTCATGGTTGTTATAATCATAGTCGTGGTTGTTATAATCACTGTCATGGTTATGATCATAGTCGTGGTTGTTATAATCATGGTCGTGGTTGTTATAATCATGGTCGTTGTTGTTACAATCATGGTCGTGGTTGTTACAATCATGGTCGTAGTTGCTATAACCATGGTCGTGGGTGTTATAATGATGGTCGTGGTTGTTATAATCATGGTCGTGGTTGTTACAATGATGGTCGTGATTTTTATTATCATGGTTGTTGTTATGATCATGTTCGTACTTGTTATAACCATGGTCGTGGGTGTTATAATCATAGTCGTGGTTGTTATAATCATATTCATGGCTGTTATGATCATTGTTGTGGTTGTTATAATCATGGTGGTGATTGTTATAATCATGGTCGTCGTTGCTATAATCATAGTCGTGGTTGTTATAATCATGGTCGCTGGTTGTTATAATCATAGTCGTGGTTGTTATAATTATGGTCGTGGGTGGTATAATCATAGTCGTGGTTGTTATATTTATGGTCGTGGTTGTTATAATCATCGTCGTGGTTATCATAATCATTATCGTGGTGATGATTATAGTCGTGGTTGTTATACTCATGATCGTGGTTTTAATAATCATGGTCGTTGTTGTTACAATCATGGTCGTGGTTGTTATAATCATGGTCGTGGTTATGATCATGGTCGTAGTTGTTATAATCATGGTCGTGGGTGTTATAATCATTATCGTGGTTATGATCATGGTCGTACTTGTTATAATCATGGTCGTGGGTGTTATAGTCATAGTTGTGGTTGTTATAATCTTGGCCGTGGTTGTTATAATCATAGTCGTGGTTGTTATAATCATGGTCGTGGTTGTTACAATCATAGTCTTGGTTATCATAATTATTATCGTGGTTGTGATTTTAGTCGTGGTTGTTATAATCATGGTCCTGGTTGTTACAATCATGGTCGTGGTTGTTATAATCATGGTCGTGGTTATGATTATGGTCATAGTTGTTATGACCATGGTCGTGGGTGTTACAATCATTGTCGTGGTTACGATCATAGTCGCGGTTGTTATAATCATGGCCGTGGATGTTTTAATCATAGTCGTGGTTGTTATAATCATGGTCGTGGTTGTTATAATCATAGTAGTGGTTATCATAATCATTAAAGTGATTATGATTATAGTCGTGGTTGTTATAATCATTGTCGTGGTTATGATCATGGTCGTCGTTGTTATAATCATGGTCGTGGTTGTTATTATCATAGATGTCGTTGTTTTAATCATAGTCGTGGTTGTTATGATCATTGTCGTTGTTGTTATGATCATGGTCGTGATTGTTATAATCATGGTCGTCATTGTTATAATCATAGTCGTGGTTGTTATAATCATAGTCATGGTTGTTAAAATCACTGTCCTGGTTATGATCATATTCGTGGCTTTTATAATCATGATCGTGGTTGTTATAATCATGGTTGTGGTTGTTACAATCATGGTCGTGGTTGTTATAATCATCGTCGTGGTTATGATTATGGTCATAGTTGTTATAATCATGGTCGTGGGTGTTATAATCATTGTCGTGGTTACGATCATAGTTGTGGTTGTTATAATCATGGTCGTGGATGTTTTAATCATAGTCGTGGTTGTTATTATCATGGTCGTGGTTGTTATAATCGTAGTAGTGGTTATCATAATCATTAAAGTGATTATGATTATAGTCGTGGTTGTTATTATCATGGTCGTGGTTATGATCATGGTCGTAGTTGTTATAATCATGGTCGTGGTTGTTATTATCATAGATGTCGTTGTTATAATCATAGTCGTGGTTGTTATGATCATTGTCGTTGTTGTTATGATCATGGTCGTGATTGTTATAATCATGGTCGTCGTTGTTATAATCATAGTCGTGGTTGTTATAATCATAGTCGTGGTTGTTATAATCACTGTCGTGGGTATGATCATATTCCTGGTTGTTATGATCATGGTCGTGGTTGTTATAATCATGGTAGTGGTTGTTACAATCATGGTCTTAGTTGTTATAATCATGGTCGTGGGTGTTATAATCCTTGTCGTGGTTATGATCATACTCGTGGTTGTTATAATCATGGTCGTGGGTGTTATAATCATAGTCGTGGTTGTTATAATCATGGTCGTGGTTGTTATAATCATAGTAGTGGTTATCGTGATCATTATCGTGATTATGATTATAGTCGTGGTTGTTATAATCATGGTCGTGGTTGTTACAATCATGGTCGTGGTAGTTATAATCATGGTCGTTGTTATGATCATGGGCGTAGTTGATATAATCATGGTCGTGGGTGTTGTAATCATAGTCGTGGTTATTATAATCATAGTCGTGGTTGTTACAATCATGGTCTTAGTTGTTATAATCATGGTCGTGGTTGTTATAATCATAGTCGTGGGTGTTACAATCATGGTCGTGGTTGTTATAATCATGATCGTGGTTGTTATAATCATGGTCGTGGTTGTTATAATCACTGTCGTGGTTATGATCATAGTCGTGGTTGTTATAATCATGGTTGTGGGTGTTATAATCATGGTCGTTGTTGTTACAATCATGGTCGTAGTTGCTATAATAATGGTCGTGGGTGTTATAATGATGGTCGTGGTTGTTATAATCATAGTCGTGGTTGTTATAATCATTGTTGTGGTTATGATCATAGTCGTGGTTGTTAAAATCATGGTCGCTGGTTGTTATAATCATAGTCGTGGTTGTTATAATTATGGTCGTGGGTGGTATAATCATAGTCGTGGTTATGATCATGGTCGTACTTGTTATAATCATGGTCGTGGGTGTTATATCATAGATGTCGTTGTTATAATCATAGTCGTGGTTATGATCATTGTCGTGGTTGTTATGATCATGGTCGTGATTGTTATAATCATGGTCGTCATTGTGATAATCTTAGTCGTGGTTGTTATAATCATGGTCGTGGTTGTTATAATCATAGTCGTGGTTTTTTTAATCATGGTCGTGGTTATTATAATCATGGTCGTGGTTGTTATAATCACTGTCGTGGTTATCATAATCATTATCGTGGTTGTGATTATAGTCGTGGTCGTGGTTTTTATAATCATGGTCGTTGTTGTTACAATCATGGTCGTGGTTGATATAATCATGGTCGTGGTTATGATCATAGTCGTAGCTGTTATAATCATGGTCGTTGGTGTTATAATCATAGTCGTGGTTGTTATAATCATTGTCATGGTTATGATCATAATTAAGTAGCTATTATAATCATGGTAGTGGAATTATTGTATAATCATGGTAATGGTTGTTATAATCATGGTCTTGGTTGCTATAATTATGGTCGTGGTTGATATAATCATGGTCGTTATAATCGTGGTCGTGGTCGTTATAATCATAGTCGTGGTTGTTATAATCATGGTCGTTGTTGTTCTAATCATGGTCGTGGGTGTTATAATAATGGTCGTGGTTATGATCATGGTCGTGGTTGTTATAATTATAGTCGTTGTTGTTATAATAATGGTCATGGTTGTTGTAATTATGGTCGTGGTTGTTAAAATTGTGGTCGTAGTTGATATAATCATGGTCTTGGTTGTTATAATCATAGTCGTGGTTGTTATAATCATAGTCGTGGTTGTTATAATCATGGTCGTGGTTGTTATAATCATAGTCGTGGTTGTTATAATCATGGTCGTCGTTATAATCATAGTCGTGGTTGTTATAATCATGGTCGTGAAGTTTGTTATAATCGTAGTCTTGGTTAAAAATCATAATTATCGTGGTTGTGATTATAATTAGAGTGGTCGTTATAATCATGGTCGTGGTTGTTATAATCATGAATTAAATTTTATTTATAATCATGGTCGTGGTTATTTACAATCATGGTCGTGGTTATTATAATCATGGTCAAATGGTTATGATCATGGTGGGTACTTGTTATAATCATTGGTCGTGTGTGTTATAATCATAGATGTCGTTGTTATAATCAAGTCATTAGTTGTTATGTCGTGGTTGTTATGATCATGGTCGTGATTGTTATAATCATGGTCGTCGTTGTTATAATCATAGTCGTGGTTGTTATAAATGGTCGTGGGAGTTATAATCATAGTCGTGGTTGTTATAATCATAGTCGTGGTTGTTATAATCACTGTCGTGGGTATGATCATATTGCTGGTTGTTATGATCATGGTCGTGGTTGTTTTAATCATGGTCGTGGTTGTTATAATCATGGTCGTGGTTGTTATAATCATGGTCGTGGTTATGATCATGGTCGTAGTTGTTATAATCATGATGCGTGTTATTATAATCATAGTCGTGGTTGTTATAATCATGGTCGTGGTTGTTATAATCATAATGGTGGTTATCCTTAATCATTATCGTGATTATTATTATAGTGGGGTTGTTATAATCATAGTAATTGGTTATCACCGTCATTATCGTGATTATGATTATAGTCGTGAATTTTTATAATCATGGTGGAGTGGTTGTTACAATCATGGTCGTGGTTGTTATAATCATGGTCGTGGTAATGATCATTGTAAATAAAAGTTCTTATAATCATGGTGGGTAGGTGTTCTAATCATAGTCGTGGTTATTTATAATCATAGACGTAGTTTATTTATAATCACTGTAGATGGTTATGATCATAGTCATAGTTGTTATAATCATGGTCAAGTGGTTATTTATAGTCATGATGCTTGGTTATTTATAATCATGAGTCGTGGATAATATAATCATAGTCGTGGTTGTTATAATCATAGTCGTGGTTGTAATAATCATAGTCGTGGTTGTTATAATCATAGTCGTGGTTGTTATATTCATGGTCGTGCTTGTTATATTCATGGTAGTCCTTGTTATAACCACATTCGTGGTTGTTATAATCATGGTCGTGGTTGATATAATCATGTTCGTGGTTGTTATAAGTATTGTCGTGGTTGTTATAATCATAGTCGTGGTTGTTATGTTCATGGTCGTGGTTGTTATATTCATGGTCGTGGTTGTTATAATCATGATAGTGGTTGTTATAATCATGGTCGTGGTTGTTATAATCATGGTCGTTGTTGTTACAATCATGGTCGTGGTTGTTACAATCATGGTCGTAGTTGCTATAACCATGGTCGTGGGTGTTATAATGATGGTCGTGGTTGTTATAATCATGGTCGTGGTTGTTACAATGATGGTCGTGGTTTTTATTATCATGGTTGTGGTTATGATCATGTTCGTACTTGTTATAACCATGGTCGTGGGTGTTATAATCATAGTCGTGGTTGTTATAATCATATTCATGGCTGTTATGATCATTGTTGTGGTTGTTATAATCATGGTGGTGATTGTTATAATCATGGTCGTCGTTGCTATAATCATAGTCGTGGTTGTTATAATCATGGTCGCTGGTTGTTATAATCATAGTCGTGGTTGTTATAATTATGGTCGTGGGTGGTATAATCATAGTCGTGGTTGTTATATTTATGGTCGTGGTTGTTATAATCATTGTCGTGGTTATCATAATCATTATCGTGGTTATGATTATAGTCGTGGTTGTTATAATCATGGTTGTGGGTGTTATAATCATGGTCGAGGTTGTTATAATCATAGTCGGGGTTGTTATCATCATTGTCGTGGTTGTTATAATCATAGTCATGGTTATTATAATCATTATCGTGGTTATGATTATAGTCGTGGTTGTTATACTCATGATCGTGGTTTTTATAATCATGGTCGTTGTTGTTACAATCATGGTCGTGGTTGTTATAATCATGGTCGTGGTTATGATCATGGTCGTAGTTGTTATAATCAAGGTCGTGGGTGTTATAATCATTATCGTGGTTATGATCATGGTCGTACTTGTTATAATCATGGTCGTGGGTGTTATAGTCATAGTTGTGGTTGTTATAATCTTGGCCGTGATTGTTATAATCATAGTCGTGGTTGTTATAATCATGGTCGTGGTTGTTATAATCATAGTCTTGGTTATCATAATTATTATCGTGGTTGTGATTTTAGTCGTGGTTGTTATAATCATGGTCCTGGTTGTTACAATCATGGTCGTGGTTGTTATAATCATGGTCGTGGTTATGATTATGGTCATAGTTGTTATGACCATGGTCGTGGGTGTTACAATCATTGTCGTGGTTACGATCATAGTCGTGGTTGTTATAATCATGGCCGTGGATGTTTTAATCATAGTCGTGGTTGTTATAATCATGGTCGTGGTTGTTATAATCATAGTAGTGGTTATCATAATCATTAAAGTGATTATGATTATAGTCGTGGTTGTTATTATCATGGTCGTGGTTATGATCATGGTCGTAGTTGTTATAATCATGGTCGTGGTTGTTATTATCATAGATGTCGTTGTTATAATCATAGTCGTGATTGTTATAATCATGGTCGTCGTTGTTATAATCATAGTCGTGGTTGTTATAATCATAGTCGTGGTTGTTATAATCACTGTCGTGGGTATGATCATATTCCTGGTTGTTATGATCATGGTCGTGATTGTTATAATCATGGTAGTGGTTGTTACAATCATGGTTTTAGTTGTTATAATCATGGTCGTGGGTGTTATAATCCTTGTCGTGGTTATGATCATACTCGTGGTTGTTATAATCATGGTCGTGGGTGTTATAATCATAGTCGTGGTTGTTATAATCATGGTCGTGGTTGTTATAATCATAGGAGTGGTTATCATGATCATTATCGTGATTATGATTATAGTCGTGGTTGTTATAATCATGGTCGTGGTTGTTACAATCATGGTCGTGGTAGTTATAATCATGGTCGTTGTTATGATCATGGTCGTAGTTGATATAATCATGGTCGTGGGTGTTGTAATCATAGTCGTGGTTATTATAATCATAGTCGTGGTTGTTACAATCATGGTTTTAGTTGTTATAATCATGGTCGTGGTTGTTATAATCATAGTCGTGGGTGTTACAATCATGGTCGTGGTTGTTATAATCATGATCGTGGTTGTTATAATCATGGTCGTGGTTGTTATAATCACTGTCGTGGTTATGATCATAGTCGTGGTTGTTATAATCATGGTTGTGGGTGTTATAATCATGGTCGTTGTTGTTACAATCATGGTCGTGGTTGTTACAATCATGGTCGTAGTGGCTATAATAATGGTCGTGGGTGTTATAATGATGGTCGTGGTTGTTATAATCATAGTCGTGGTTGTTATAATCATTGTCGTGGTTATGATCATAGTCATGGTTGTTAAAATCATGGTCGCTGGTTGTTATAATCATAGTCGTGGTTGTTATAATTATGGTCGTGGGTGGTATAATCATAGTCGTGGTTATGATCATGGTCGTACTTGTTATAATCATGGTCGTGGGTGTTATATCATAGATGTCGTTGTTATAATCATAGTCGTGGTTATGATCATTGTCGTGGTTGTTATGATCATGGTCGTGATTGTTATAATCATGGTCGTCGTTGTTATAATCATAGTCGTGGTTGTTATAATCATGGTCGTGGTTGTTATAATCATAGTCGTGGTTTTTATAATCATGGTCGTGGTTGTTATAATCATGGTCGTGGTTGTTATAATCACTGTCGTGGTTATCATAATAATTATCATGGTTGTGATTATAGTCGTGGTTGTGATTATAGTCGTGGTCGTGGTTGTTATAATCATGGTCATGGTTGTTATATTCATAGTCGTGGTTTTTATAATCATGGTCGTTGTTGTTACAATCATGGTCGTGGTTGATATAATCATGGTCATGGTTATGATCATAGTCGTAGCTGTTATAATCATGGTCGTGGGTGTTATAATCATAGTCGTGGTTGTTATAATCATTGTCATGGTTATGATCATAGTCGTGGTTGTTACAATTATGGTCGTGGATGTTATAATCGTGGTCGTGGTTATGATCATGGTCGTAGTTGTTATAATCATGGTCGTGGGTGTTATAATCTTAGATGTCATTGTTATAATCATAGTCGTGGTTGTTATAATCATTGTCGTGGTTGTTATGATCATGGTCGTGATTGTTATAATCATGGTCGTCGTTGTTATAATCATAGTCGTGGTTGATATAATCATGGTCGTGGGTGTTATAATCATGGTCGTCGTTGTTATAATCATAGTCGTGGTTGTTATAATCATGGTCGTGGTTGTTATAATCATAGTCGTGGTTGTTATAATCATGGTCGGGTGCATAATCATAGTCGTGGTTGTTATATTCATGGTCGTGGTTGTTATAATCGTAGTCTTGGTTATCATAATCATTATCGTGGTTGTGATTATAGTCGTGGTTGTTATAATCATGGTCGTGGTTGTTATAATCATGGTCGTGGTTGTTATAATCATGGTCGTGGTTGTTACAATCATGGTCGTGGTTGTTATAATCATGGTCGTGGTTATGATCATGGTCGTACTTGTTATAATCATGGTCGTGTGTGTTATAATCATAGATGTCGTTGTTATAATCAAAGTCGTGGTTGTTATGTCGTGGTTGTTATGATCATGGTCGTGATTGTTATAATCATGGTCGTCGTTGTTATAATCATAGTCGTGGTTGTTATAAATGGTCGTGGGAGTTATAATCATAGTCGTGGTTGTTATAATCATAGTCGTGGTTGTTATAATCACTGTCGTGGGTATGATCATATTGCTGGTTGTTTTGATCATGGTCGTGGTTGTTTTAATCATGGTCGTGGTTGTTATAATCATGGTCGTGGTTGTTATAATCATGGTCGTGGTTATGATCATGGTCGTAGTTGTTATAATCATGGTCGTGGGTGTTATAATCATAGTCGTGGTTGTTATAATCATGGTTGTGGTTGTTATAATCATAGTAGTGGTTATCATAATCATTATCGTGATTATTATTATAGTCGAGGTTGTTATAATCATAGTAGTGGTTATCATAATCATTATCGTGATTATGATTATAGTCGTGGTTGTTATAATCATGGTCGTGGTTGTTACAATCATGGTCGTGGTTGTTATAATCATGGTCGTGGTAATGATCATTGTCGTAGTTCTTATAATCATGGTCGTGGGTGTTCTAATCATAGTCGTGGTTGTTATAATCATAGACGTGGTTGTTATAATCACTGTCGTGGTTATGATCATAGTCATGGTTGTTATAATCATGGTCGTGGTTGTTATAGTCATGGTCTTGGTTATTATAATCATGGTCGTGGATATTATAATCATAGTCGTGGTTGTTATATTCTTTGTCGTGGTTATGATCATAGTCGTGGTTGTAATAATCATGGTCGTGGTTGTTGTAATCATGATCATGGTTGTTATAATCATGGTCGTGGTTATATAATCATGGTCGGTTGTTATAATCATAGTCGTGGTTGTTATAATCATAGTCGTGTTGTTATAATCATGGTCGTGTTATGGTCGTATAATCATGGTCGTGGTTGTTATAATCATGGTCGTGGTTGTTACAATCATATCGGTTGTTATAATCATGGTCGTAGTTGTTATAATCATAGTCGTGGTTGTTATAATCATGGTTGTGGGTGTTATAATCATGGTCGTGGTTGTTATTATCATAGTCGGGGTTGTTATAATCAATGTCGTGGTTGTTATAATCATAGTCGTGGTTATTATAATCATTATCATGGTCATGATTATAGTCGTGGTTGTTATATTCATGGTCGTGGTTTTTATAATCATGGTCGTGGTTGTTACAATCATAGTCGTGGTTGTTATAATCATGGTAGTGGATATGATCATGGTCGTAGCTGTTATAATCATGGTCTTGGGTGTTATAATCATAGTCGTGGTTGTTATAATCATTGTCGTGGTTATGATCATAGTCGTGGTTGTTATAATTATGGTCGTGGTTGTTATAATCATGTTCGTGGTTGTTACAATCATGGTCGTGGTTGTTATAATCATAGTCGTGGTTATGATCATGGTCGTAGTTGTTATAATCATGGTCGTGGGTATTATAATCATTGTCGTGGTTATGATCATAGTCGTGGTTGTTATAATCATGGTCGTGGGTGTTATAATCATAGTCGTGGTTATGATCATGGTCGTACTTGTTATAATCATGGTCGTGGGTGTTATAGACATGGTCTTGGTTATTATAATCATGGTCGTGGTTATTATAATCATAGTCGTGGTTGTTATATTCTTTGTCGTAGTTATGATCATAGTCGTGGTTGTAATAATCATGGTCGTGGTTGTTATAATTATGGTCGTGGTTATGATCATGGTCGTAGTTGTTATAATCATGGTCGTGGGTGTTATCATCATTGTCGTGATTATGATCATAGTCGTGGTTGTTATAATCATGGTCGTGGGTGTTATAATCATAGTCGTGGTTGTTTTAATCATGGTCGTGGTTGTTATAATCATAGTAGTGGTTGTCATAATCATTATTGTGATTATGATTATAGTCGTAGTTGTTATAATCCTTGTCGTGGTTGTTACAATCATGGTCTTGGTTATTATAATCATGGTCGTGGTTATTATAATCATTGTCGTGGTTGTTATATTCTTTGTCGTGGTTATGATCATAGTCGTGGTTGTAATAATCATGGTCGTAGTTGTTGTAATCATGATCATGGTTGTTATAATCATGGTCGTGGTTATGATCATGGTCATAGTTGTTATAATCATGGTCGTGGGTGTTATAATCATAGTCGTGGTTGTTATAATCATAGTCGTGTTTGTTATAATCACTGTCGTGGTTATGATCATAATCGTGGTTGTTATAATCATGGTCGTGGTTGTTATAATCATGGTCGTGGGTGTTATAATCATAGTCGTGGTTGTTATAATCATAGTCGTGTTTGTTATAATCACTGTCGTGGTTATGATCATAATCGTTGTTGTTATAATCATGGTCGTGGTTGTTATAATCATGGTCGTGGTTGTTATAATCATGGTCTTGGTTATTATAATCATGGTCGTGGTTATTATAATCATAGTCGTGGTTGTTATATTCTTTGTCGTGGTTATGATCATAGTCGTGGTTGTAATAATCATGGTCGTGGTTGTTGTAATCATGATCATGGTTGTTATAATCATGGTCGTGGTTGCGATCATGGTCATAGTTGTTATAATCATGGTCGTGGGTCATAGTCGGTTGTTATAATCATAGTCGTGGTTGTTATAATCACTGTCGTGGTTATGATCATAATCGTGGTTGTTATAATCATGGTCGTGGTTGTTATAATTATGGTCGTGGTTGTTACAATCATCGTCGTGGTTGTTATAATCATGGTCGTAGCTGTTATAATCATGGTCGTGGTTGTTATAATCATGGTTGTGGGTGTTATAATCATGGTCGTGGTTGTTATTATCATAGTCGGGGTTGTTATAATCAATGTCGTGGTTGTTATAATCATAGTCGTGGTTATTATAATCATTATCGTGGTCATGATTATAGTCGTGGTTGTTATATTCATGGTCGTGGTTTTTATAATCATTTTCGTGGTTGTTACAATCATAGTCGTGGTTGTTATAATCATGGTAGTGGATATGATCATGGTCGTAGCTGTTATAATCATGGTCTTGGGTGTTATAATCATAGTCGTGGTTCTTATAATCATTGTCGTGGTTATGATCATAGTCGTGGTTGTTATAATCATGGTAGTGGTTGTTATAATCATGGTCGTGGTTGTTACAATCATGGTCGTGATTGTTATAATCATAGTCGTGGTTGTTATAATCATGGTCGTGGTTGTTATAATCATAGTCGTGGATTGTATAATCATGGTCGTGGTTGTTATAATCATGGTCGTGGTTTTTACAATCATGGTCGTTGTTATAATCATGGTCGTGGTTATGATCATGGTCGTAATTGCTTTAATCATGGTTGTTATAATCATAGTCGTGGTTGTTATAATCATAGTCGTGGTTGTTATAATCACTATCGTGGTTATGATCATATTCGTGGTTGTTATAATCATGGTCGTGGTTGTTATAATCATGGTTGTGGTTATGATCATGGTCGTAGTTGTTATAATCATGGTCGTGGGTGTTATCATCATTGTCGTGGTTATGATCATAGTCGTGGTTGTTATAATCATGGTCTTGGGTGTTATAATCATAGTCATGGTTGTTATAATCATGGTCGTGGTTGTTATAATCATAGTAGTGGTTATCATAATCATTATTGTGATTATGATTATAGTCCTAGTTGTCATAATCATGGTCGTGGTTGTTACAATCATGGTCGTGGTTGTTATAATCATGGTCGTGGTTATGATCATGGTCGCAGTTGTTATAATCATGGTCGTGGGTGTTATCATCATTGTCGTGGTTATGATCATAGTCGTGGTTGTTATAATCATGGTCGTGGGTGTTATAATCATAGTCGTGGTTGTTATAATCATGGTTGTGGGTGTTATAATCATAGTCGTGGTTGTTATAATCATGGTCGTGGTTGTTATAATCATAGTCGTGGTTATCATAATCATTGTCGTGGTAGTGATTATAGTCGTGGTTGTTATAATCATGGTCGTGGTTGTTATAATCATGGTTTGTTACAATCATGGTGGTTGTTATAATCATGGTCGTGGTTATGATCATGGTCGTAGTTGCTATAATCATGGTCGTGGGTGTTATAATCATCGTCGTGGTTGTTATAATCATAATCGTGGTTGTTATAATCACTATCGTGGTTATGATAATATTCGTGGTTGTTAAAATTATGGTCGTGGTTGTTATAATCATGGTCGTGGTTGTTACAATCATGATCGTGGTTATTATAATTATGGTCGTGGTTATGATCATTGTCGTAGTTGTTATAATCATGGTCGTGGGTGTTATCATCATTGTCGTGGTTATGATCATAGTCGTGGTTGTTATAATTATGGTCGTGGGTGTTATAATCATAGTCGTGGTTGTTATAATCATGGTCGTGGTTGTTATAATCATAGTCGTGGTTGTCATAATCATTATTGTGATTATGATTATAGTCGTAGTTGTTATAATCCTGGTCGTGGTTGTTACAATCATGGTCGTGCTTGTTATAATCATAGTCGTGGTTATGATCATGGTAGTAGTTGTTATAATCATGGCCGTGGGTGTTATAATCATAGTCGTGGTTGTTATAATCATAGTCGTGGTTGTTATAATCCCTGTCGTGGTTATGATCATAGTCGTGGTTGTTATAATCATGGTCGTGGTTGTTATAATCATGGTCGTTGTTGTTACAATCATGGTCGTGGTTGTTACAATCATAGTCGTAGTTGCTATAATCATGGTCGTGGGTGTTATAATGATGGTCGTGGTTGGTATAATCATGGTCGTGGTTGTTACAATGATGGTCGTGGTTTTTATAATCATGGTTGTGGTTATGATCATGGTCGTACTTGTTATAACCATGGTCGTGGGTGTTATAATCATAGTCGTGGTTGTTATAATCATAGTCATGGCTGTTATGATCATTGTTGTGGTTGTTATAATCATGGTGGTGATTGTTATAATCATGGTCGTCATTGCTATAATCATAGTCGTGGTTGTTACAATTATCGTCGTGGGTGGTATAATCATAGTCGTGGTTGTTATAATCATGGTCGTGGTTGTTATAATCATCGTCGTGGTTATCATAATCATTATCGTGGTTATGATTTTAGTCGTGGTTGTTATAATCATGGTCGTGGTTGTTATAATCATAGTTGTGGTTGTTATAATCATGGTTGTGGGTGTTATAATCATGGTCGAGGTTGTTATAATCATAGTCGGGGTTGTTATAATCATTGTCGTGGTTGTTATAATCATAGTCGTGGTTATTATAATCATTATTGTGGTTATGATTATAGTCGTGGTTGTTATATTCATGATCGTGGTTTTTATAATCATGGTCGTTGTTGTTACAATCATAGTCGTGGTTGTTATAATCATGGTCGTGGTTATGATCATGGTTGTAGTTGTTATAATCATGGTCGTGGGTGTTATAATCATTATCGTGGTTATGATCATGGTCGTACTTGTTATAATCATGGTCGTGGGTGTTATAATCATAGATGTCGTTGTTATAATCATAGTCGTGGTTGTCATGATCATTGTCGTGGTTGTTATGATCATGGTTGTGATTGTTATAATCATGGTCGTCGTTGTTATAGTCATAGTTGTGGTTGTTATAATCTTGGCCGTGGTTGTTATAATCATAGTCGTGGTTGTTATAATCATGGTCGTGGTTGTTATAATCATAGTCTTGGTTATCATAATTATTATCGTGGTTGTGATTATGGTCAGTTATGATCATGGTCGTGTTTATTTATAATCATGGTCGTAAGTTTGTTACAATCATGGGTTGTTATAATCATGGTCGGTCATGGTCGTAGTTGCTATAATCATGGTCATGGTTGTTATATTCATGGTCGTGGTTGTTACAATCATGGTCGTGGTTGTTATAATCATGGTCGTGGTTATGATCATGGTCGTAGTTGCTATAATCATGGTCGTGGGTGTTATAATCATAGTCGTGGTTGTTATAATCATAGTCATGGTTGTTAAAATCACTGTCCTGGTTATGATCATATTCGTGGTTGTTATAATCATGGTCGTGGTTGTTATAATCATGGTCGTGGTTGTTACAATCATGTTCGTGCTTGTTATAATCATGGTCGTGGTTATGATTATGGTCATAGTTGTTATAATCATGGTCGTGGGTGTTATAATCATTGTCTTGGTTACGATCATAGTCGTGGTTGTTATAATCATGGTCGTGGATGTTTTAATCATAGTCGTGGTTGTTATAATCATGGTCGTGGTTGTTATAATCATAGTAGTGGTTATCATAATCATTAAAGTGATTATGATTATAGTCGTGGCTGTTATAATCATGGTCGTGGTTATGATCATGGTCGTAGTTGTTATAATCATGGTCGTGGTTGTTATTATCATAGATGTCGATGTTATAATCATAGTCGTGGTTGTTATGATCATTGTCGTTGTTGTTATGATCATGGTCGTGATTGTTATAATCATGGTCGTCGTTCTTATAATCATAGTCGTGTTTGTTATAATCATGGTCATGAGTGTTATAATCATAGTCGTGGTTGTTATAATCACTGTCGTGGGTATGATCATATTCCTGGTTGTTATGATCATGGTCGTGGTTGATATAATCATGGTCGTGGTTGTTACAATCATGGTCGTAGCTGTTATAATCATGGTCGTGGGTGTTATAATCCTTGTCGTGGTTATGATCATACTCGTGGTTGTTATAATCATGGTCGTGGGTGTTACAATCATGGTCGTGGTTGTTACAATCATGGTCGTGATTGTTATAATCATAGTCGTGGTTGTTTTAATCATGGTCGTGGTTGTTATAATCATAGTAGTGGTTCTCATAATCATTATCGTGCTTATGATTATAGTCGTGGTTGTCATAATCATTGTCGTGGTTGTTACAATCATGGTCGTAGTAGTTATAATCATGGTCGTGGGTGTTCTAATCATAGTCGTGGGTGTTATAATCATAGACGTGGTTGTTATAATCACTGTCGTGGTTATGATCATACTCGTGGTTGTTATAATCATGGTCGTGGTTGTTATAGTCATGGTCGTGGTTGTTGCAATCATGATCATGGTTGTTATAATCATGGTCGTGGTTATGATCATGGTCATAGTTGTTATAATCATGGTCGTGGGTGTTATAATCATAGTCGTGGTTGCTATAATCATAGTCGTGGTTGTTATAATCACTGTCGTGGTTATGATCATAATCGTGGTTGCTATAATCATGGTCGTGGTTGTTATAATCATGGTCGTGGTTGTTACAATCATGGTCGTGGTTGTTATAATCATGGTCGTAGTTGTTATAATCATAGTCGTGGTTGTTATAATCATGGTTGTGGGTGTTATAATCATGGTCGTGGTTGTTATAATCATAGTCGGGGTTGTTATAATCATTGTCGTGGTTGTTATAATCATAGTCGTGGTTATTATAATCATTATCGTGGTCATGATTATAGTCGTGGTTGTTATAATCATGGTCGTGGTTGTTATGATCATGGTCGTGGTTGTTATAATCATGGTCGTGGTTATGATCATTGTCGTAGTTCTTATAATCATGGTCGTGGGTGTTCTAATCATAGTCGTGGTTGTTTTAATCATAGACGTGGTTGTTATAATCACTGTCGTGGTTATGATCATAGTCATGGTTGTTATAATCATGGTCGTGGTTGTTAGAGTCATGGTCTTGGTTATTATAATCATGGTCGTGGTTATTATAATCATAGTCGTGGTTGTTATATTCTTTGTCGTGGTTATGATCATAGTCGTGGTTGTAATAATCATGGTCGTGGTTGTTGTAATCATGATCATGGTTGTTATAATCATGGTCGTGATTATGATCATGGTCATAGTTGTTATAATCATGGTCGTGGGTGTTATAATCATAGTCGTGGTTGTTATAATCATAGTCGTGTTTGTTATAATCACTGTCGTGGTTATGATCATAATCGTGGTTGTTATAATCATGGTCGTGGTTGTTATAATTATGGTCGTGGTTGTTACAATCATCGTCGTGGTTGTTATAATCATGGTCGTAGCTGTTATAATCATGGTCGTGGTTGTTATAATCATGGTTGTGGGTGTTATAATCATGGTCGTGGTTGTTATTATCATAGTCGGGGTTGTTATAATCAATGTCGTGGTTGTTATAATCATAGTCGTGGTTATTATAATCATTATCGTGGTCATGATTATAGTCGTGGTTGTTATATTCATGGTCGTGGTTTTTATAATCATGGTCGTGGTTGTTACAATCATAGTCGTGGTTGTTATAATCATGGTAGTGGATATGATCATGGTCGTAGCTGTTATAATCATGGTCTTGGGTGTTATAATCATAGTCGTGGTTGTTATAATCATTGTCGTGGTTATGATCATAGTCGTGGTTGTTATAATCATGGTCGTGGTTGTTATAATCATGGTCGTGGTTGTTACAATCATGGTCGTGGTTGTTATAATCATAGTCGTGGTTTTGATTATGGTCGTAGTTGTTATAATCATGGTCGTGGGTGTTATAATCATTGTCGTGGTTATGATCATAGTCGTGGTTGTTATAATCATGGTCGTGGGTGTTATAATCATAGTCGTGGTTATGATCATGGTCGCACTTGTTATAATCATGGTCGTGGGTGTTATAATCACAGATGTCGTTGTTATAATCATAGTCGTGGTTGTTATGATCATTGTCGTGGTTGTTATGTTCATGGTCGTGATTGTTATAATCACGGTCGTTGTTGTTATAATCATAGTCGTGGTTGTTATAAGCATGGTCGTGGTTGTTATAATCATAGTCGTGGTTGTTATAATCATGGTCGTGGTTGTTATAATCATGGTCGTGGTTGTTACAATCATGGTCATGGTTGTTATGATCATGGTCGTGGTTATGATCATGGTCGTAGTTTCTATAATCATGGTCGTGGGTGTTATAATCATAGTCGTGGTTGTTATAATCTTAGTCGTGGTTGTTATAATCACTATCGTGGTTATGATCATATTCGTGGTTGTTATAATCATGGTCGTGGTTGTTATAATCATGGTTGTGGTTATGATCATGGTCGTAGTTGTTATAATCATGGTCGTGGGTATTATCATCATTGTCGTGGTTATGATCATAGTCGTGGTTGTTATAATCATGGTCGTGGGTGTTATAATCATAGTCGTGGTTGTTATAATCATGTTCGTGGTTGTTATAATCATAGAAGTGGTTATCATAATCATTATTGTGATTATGATTATAGTCCTAGTTGTCATAATCATGGTCGTGGTTGTTACAATCATGGTCGTGGTTGTTATAATCATGGTCGTGGTTATGATCATGGTCGTAGTTGTTATAATCATGGTCGTGGGTGTTATCATCATTATCGTGGTTATGATCATAGTCGTGGTTGTTATAATCATGGTCGTGGGTGTTATAATCATAGTCGTGGTTGTTACAATCATGGTCGTGGGTGTTGTAATCATAGTCGTGGTTGTTATAATCATGGTCGTGGTTGTTATAATCATAGTCGTGGTTATCATAATCATTGTCGTGGTAGTGATTATAGTCGTGGTTGTTATAATCATGGTCGTGGTTGTTATAATCATGGTCGTGGTTGTTACAATCATGGTCGTGGTTGTTATAATCATGGTCGTGGTTATGTTCATGGTCGTAGTTGCTATAATCATGGTCGTGGGTGTTATAATCATCGTCGTGGTTGTTATAATCATAGTCATGGTTGTTATAATCACTATCGTGGTTATGATCATATTCGTGGTTGTTATAATTATGGTCGTGGTTGTTATAATCATGGTCGTGGTTGTTACAATCATGGTCGTGGTTGTTATAATCATGGTCGTGGTTATGATCATGGTCGTAGTTGTTATAATCATGATCGTGGGTGTTTTCATCATTGTCGTGGTTATGATCATAGTCGTGGTTGTTAT
>NW_024734940.1:3202814-3228719 GCF_018991925.1 Homarus americanus | reverse complement strand
TTGTTATAATCATGGTCGTGGGTGTTATAATCATAGTCGTGGTTGTTATAATCATCGTCGTGGTTGTTATAATCGTAGTCTTGGTTATCATAATCATTATCGTGGTTGTGATTATAGTCGTGGTTGTTATAATCATGGTCGTGGTTGTTATAATCATGGTCGTGGGTGTTGTAATCATAGTCGTGGTTGTTATAATCATAGTCGTGGTTGTTATAATCATGGTCGTGGATGTTATAATCATGGTCGTGGTTATTATAATCATGGTCGTGGTTATTATAAACATAGTCGTGGTTATTATATTCATTGTCGTGGTTATGATCATAGTCGTGGTAGTTAAAATCATGGTCGTGGTTGTTATAATCATGGTCGTGGTTGTTACAATCATGATCGTGGTTGTTATAATCATGGTAGTGGTTATGATCATGGTCGTAGCTGTTATAATCATGGTCGTGGGTGTTATAATCATAGTCGTGGTTCTTATAATCATTGTCGTGGTTATCATCATAGTCGTGGGTGTTACAATCATGGTCGTGGTTGTTATAATCATGGTCGTGGTTGTTATAATCATGGTCGTGGTTGTTATAATCACTGTCGTGGTTATGATCATAGTCGTGGTTGTTATAATCATGGTTGTGGGTGTTATAATCATAGTCGTTGTTGTTACAATCATGGTAGTGGTTATTGCAATCCTTAAGTCGTGATTGTATAAATATTGAATTAAGTAGGTGTTATATTGGTGGTCGTGGTTGTTGTAATGATGGTCGTAGTTATTTAAAATCCTTAATTATGGTTATTTATGTCCTTAGTTGTGGTTATTTATATAATCATGGTCGTGGGTGTTACAATGATGGTCGTGGTTGTTATAATCATGGTTGTGGTTATGATCATGGTCGTACTTGCTATAACCATGGTCGTGGGTGTTATAATCATAGTTGTGCTTGTTATAATCATAATCCTGGCTGATATGATCATTGTTGTGGTTGTTATAATCATGGTCGTGGTTGTTACAATCATGATCGGGGTTGTTATAATCATGGTCGTGGGTGTTATAATCATAGTCGTGGTTCTTATAATCATTGTCGTGGTTATCATCATAGTCGTGGGTGTTACAATCATGGTCGTGGTTGTTATAATCATGGTCGTGGTTGTTATGATCATGGTTGTGGTTGTTATAATCACTGTCGTGGTTATGATCATAGTCGTGGTTGTTATAATCATGGTTGTGGGTGTTATAATCATGGTCGTTGTTGTTACAATCATGGTCGTGGTTGTTACAATCATGGTCGTAGTTGCTATAATAAGGGTCGTGGGTGTTATAATGATGGTCGTGGTTGTTATAATCATGGTCGTGGTTGTTATAATCATGGTCGTGGTTGTTATAATCATGGTCGTGGTTGTTATAATCATGGTCGTGGTTGTTATAATCATGGTCGTGGTTGTTACAATGATGGTCGTGGTTGTTATAATCTTGGTTGTGGTTATGATCATGGTCGTACTTGCTATAACCATGGTCGTGGGTGTTATAATCATAGTTGTGCTTGTTATAATCATAATCGTAGCTGTTATGATCATTGTTGTGGTTGTTATAATCATGGTCGTGGTTGTTACAATCATGATCGGGGTTGTTATAATCATGTTCGTGGTTGTTATAATCATAGTCTTGATTATCATAATCATTATCGTGGTTGTGATTATAGTCGTGGTTGTTATAATCATGGTCGTGGTTGTTATAATCATGGTCGTGGTTGTTACAATCATGGTCGTGGTTGTTATAATCATGGTTGTGGATATGATCATGGTCGTAGTTGCTATAATCATGGTCGTGGTTGTTATAATCATGGTCGTGGTTGCTACAACCATGGTCGTGGTTGTTATAATCATAGTTGTGGTTGTTATAATCATTGTCGTGGTTATGATCATGGTCATAGTTGTTATAATCATGGTCGTGATTGTTATAATCATGGTCGTCGTTGTTATAATCATAGTCGTCGTTGTTATAATCATGGTCGTGGTTGTTATAATCATGGTCGTGGTTGTTATAATCACAGTCGTGGTTATGATAATCATTATCGTGGTTGTGATTATAGTCGTCGTTGTTATAATCATGGTCGTGGTTGTTATAATCACGGTCGTGGTTGTTATAATCACAGTCGTGGTTATGATAGTATTATCGTGGTTATGATTATAGTCGTAGTTATTTGAATCATGGTCGTGGTTGTTATAATCATGGTCGTGGTTGTTATATATTCATTGTCAAGTGGTTTTTATAATCATGGTCGTTGTTATTTACAATGTGAAGATTCGTGGATTTGATGTAATCATGAATTAAATGGTTATGATCATTAATCATGGCTATTGCCGTCATGGTCGTGCGGTGTTATAGTCATAGTCGTAGGTTGTTATAATCATTGTCGTGGTTATGATGAGTCCACTTGAGTCGTGGTTATTTATAATCATAGTCGCTGGTTGTTATAATCCTTGGTCGTGGTTGTTGAAATTATGGTCGTGGGTGAATTATAATCCAGATTAAGTGGTTATTTATAGTCTGGTGGTCGTGGTTGTTATAATCATCATTAAGTGGATTTATTTACAATCATGGTCGTAGTTATTATAATCATGGTCGTGGTTATGATCATGGTCGTAGTTGCTATAATCATGGTCGTGATTGTTATAATCATGGTCGTGGTTGCTACAACCATGGTCGTGGTTGTTATAATCATTATCGTGGTTATGATTATAACAACCATGGTCGTGGTTGTTATAATCATTATCGTGGTTATGATTATAGTCGTGGTTGTTATAATCACAGTCGTGGTTATGATAATCATTATCGTGGTTGTGATTATAGTCGTCGTTGTTATAATCATGGTCGTGGTTGTTATAATCACGGTCGTGGTTGTTATAATCACAGTCGTGGTTATGATAATCATTATCGTGGTTGTGATTATAGTCGTGGTTGTTTGAATCATGGTCGTGGTTGTTATAATCATGGTCGTGGTTGTTATATTCATTGTCGTTGTTTTATAATCATGGTCGTTGTTGTTACAATCATGGTCGTGGTTGATATAATCATGGTCGTGGTTATGATCATTGTCGTAGCTGTTATAATCATGGTCGTGGGTGTTATAATCATAGTCGTGGTTGTTATAATCATTGTCGTGGTTATGATCATAGTCGTGGTTGTTATAATCATGTTCGCTGGTTGTTATAATCATAGTCGTGGTTGTTAAATTATGGTCGTGGGTGGTATAATCAGAGTCGTGGTTGTTATAATCATGGTCGTGGTTGTTATAATCATCGTCGTGGTTGTTACAATCATGGTCGTGGTTGTTATAATCATGGTCGTGGTTATGATCATGGTCGTAGTTGCTATAATCATGGTCGTCATTGTTATAATCATGGTCGTGGTTGCTACAACCATGGTCGTGGTTGTCATAATCATTATCGTGGTTATGATTATAACAACCATGGTCGTGGTTGTTATAATCATTATCGTGGTTATGATTATAGTCGTGGTTGTTATAATCATGGTCGTGGTTGCTATAATCATAATCGTGGTTATTGCCGTCATGATTCGTGGGTGTATAATCATAGTTGTGGTTGTTATAATCATGGTCGTGGGTGTTATAATAATGGTCGTGGTTTTTATAATCGTAGTCGTGGTTGTTATAATCATAGTCGTGGTTGTTATAATCATGGTCGTGGATATGATCATGGTCGTAGTTGTTATAATCATGGTCGTGGGTGTTATATTCATGGTCGTGGTTATTTAATCATTGTCGTGGTTGTTATAATCATAGTCGTGGTTGTTACAATCATGGTCGTGGTTGTTATAATCATGGTCGTGGTTATTATAATTTTGGTCGTGGTTGTTATAATCATAGTCGTGGTTGTTATAGTCATTGTTGTGGTTATGATCATAGTCGTGGTTGTTATAATTATGGTCGTGGTTGTTATAATCATAGTCGTGGTTATTATAATCATTATCGTGGTTATGATTATAGTCATGATTGTTATAATCATGGTCGTGGTTATAATAATCATGGTCGTGGTTGTTATATTAATAGTCGTGGGAGTTATAATCATGGTCGTGGTTGTTATAATCATGGTCGTGGTTGTTACAATCATGTTCGTGGTTGTTATAATCATGGTCGTGGTTATGATCATGGTCATAGTTGTTATAATCATGGTCGTGGGTGTTATAATCATAGTCGTGGTTGATATAATCATAGTCGTGGTTGTTAAAATCACTGTCGTGGTTATGATCATATTCGTGGTTGTTATAATCATGGTCGTGGTTGTTAAAATCATGGTCGTTGTTGTTACAATCATGGTCGTGGTTGTTATAATCATAGTCGTGGTTAATATATTCATTATCGTGGTTATGATTATAGTCATGGTTGTTATAATCATGGTCGTGGTTATAATAATCATGTTCGTGGTTGTTATAATAATAGTCGTGGGTGTTATAATCATGGTCGTGGGTGTTATAATCATGGTCGTGGTTGTTATAATCATGGTCGTGGTTGCTATGATCATAATCGTGGTTGTTATAATCATGATTAAATTATTTAAAATCAAGTTGTGGATTTATTTATAATCATAGTCATTGGTGTATAATAATGGTCATGATTTATTTAATCTTAACAGTGCGTGAGTGTTATTATCATGGTCGTGGTTATTTATAATCCTTAGTCGTAAATTTATTATAATCATTGTCGATTTATGATTATAGTCTTGATTATTTATAATCGCTGGTCGTGATTCTCATAATCATGGTCGTAAGTTATATTAATAGTAGTGGAGTTATAATCATGGTAATGGTTATTTATAATCATGGTCGTAAGTTATTTACAATCTGGTCATTAGTTGTTATAATCATGGTCGTAGTTATGATCATGGTCATAGTTATTATAATCATGGTCAAGTAGGGTGTTATAATCCATAGTCGTGGTTGTTATAATCACTGTCGTGGTTATAAGTCTACCATAATCGTAGTTATTTATAATCATGGTCGTAGTTGTTAAAATCATGGTCGTAGTTTATTACAATCATGGTCGTAGTTATTATAATCATAGTCGTGGTTATTATAATCATTATCGTGGTTATGATTATAATCATGGTTATTATAATCATGGTCAGTAGTTATAATAATCATGGTCGTGAATTATTATAATAATAGTCGTGGGTCATTATAATCATGGTCATGGATTATTTATAATCATAGTCGTTGTTGTACAATAATCATGGTCGTAGTTGCTATAATCATAATCGTGGTTATTGCATAATCATGGTCGTAGGTGTATAATCATAGTTGTGGTTGTTATAATCAGAATAAGTAGATTATTTATAATAATGGTTATTGGTTGTTAATCTGTGATCGTGGTTGTTATAATCATAGTCGTGGTTGTTACACTCATGGCCGTGGTTGTTATAATCATGGTCGTGGTTGTTATAATTATGGTCGTGGTTGTTATAATCATGGTCGTGGTTGTTACAATCATGGTCGTGGTTGTTCTAATCATGGTCGTGGTTATGATCATGGTCATAGTTGTTATAATCATGGTCGTGGGTGTTATAATCATAGTCGTGGTTGTTATAATCACAGTCGTGGTTGTTATAATCACTGTCGTGGTTATGATCATAATCGTGGTTATTATAATCATGGTCGTGGTTGTTATAATCATGGTCGTGGTTGTTACAATCATGGTCGTGGTTGTTATAATCATGGTCGTGGTTGTAATAATCATAGTTGTGGTTATTATAATCATTATCGTGGTTATTATAATCATTATCGTGGTTATGATTATAGTCGTGGTTGTTATATTCATGGTCGTGGTTTTTATAATCATGGTCGTGGTTGTTACAATCATGGTCGTGGTTGTTATAATCATGGTCGTGGTTACGATCATGGTCGTAGTTGTTATAATCATGGTCGTGGGTGCTATAATCATTGTCGTGGTTATGAGCATAGTCATGGTTGTTATAATCAAGGTCGTGGGTGTTATAATCATAGTCGTGGTTATGATCATGGTCGTACTTGTTATAATCATGGTCGTGGGTGTTATATCATAGATGTCGTTGTTATAATCATAGTCGTGGTTAAGATCATTGTCGTGGTTTTTATGATCATGGTCGTGATTGTTATAATCATGGTCGTCGTTGTTATAATCATAGTCGTGGTTGTTATAATCATGGTCGTTGTTGTTATAATCATAGTCGTGGTTTTAATAATCATGGTGGTGGTTGTTATAATCATGGTCGTGGTTGTTATAATCACAGTCGTGGTTATCATAATCATTATCGTGGTTGTGATTATAGTCGTGGTCGTGGTTGTTATAATCATGGTCGTGGTTGTTATATTCATGGTCGTGGTTTTTTTAATCATGGTCGTTGTTGTTACAATCATGGTCGTGGTTGTTATGATCATTGTCGTGGTTGTTATAATCAAGGTCGTGGGTGTTATAATCATAGTCGTGGTTATGATCATGGTCGTACTTGTTATAATCATGGTCGTGGGTGTTATATCATAGATGTCATTGTTATAATCATAGTCGTGGTTATGATCATTGTCGTGGTTTTTATGATCATGGTCGTGATTGTTATAATCATGGTCGTCGTTGTTATAATCATAGTCGTGGTTGTTATAATCATGGTCGTGGGTGTTATAATCATTATCGTGGTTATGATCATAGTCGTACTTGTTTAATAATGGTCGTGGGTGTTATAATCATAGATGTCGTTGTTATAATCATAGTCGTGGTTGTTATGATCATTGTCGTGGTTGTTATGATCATGGTCGTGATTGTTATAATCATGGTCGTCGTTGTTATAATCATTGTTGTGGTTGATATAATCATGGTCGTGGGTTTTATAATCTTACTCGTGGTTGTTATGATCATTGTCGTGGTTGTTATGATCATGGTCGTGATTGTTATAATCATGGTCGTCGGTGTTATAATCATAGTCGTGGTTGTTATAATCATGGTCGTGGTTGTTATAATCATAGTAGTGGTTATCATAATCAATATCGTGATTATGATTATAGTCATGGTTGTTATAATCATGGTCGTGGTTGTTATAATCATGGTCGTGGTTATGATCATGGTCATAGTTGTTATAATCATGGTCGTGGGTGTTATAATCATGGTCGTGGTTGTTATAATCATGGTCGTGGTTATTATAATCTTGGTCGGGGTTGTTATAATCATAGTCGTGGTTGTTATAGTCATTGTTGTGGTTATGATCATAATTGTGGTTGTTATAATCATGGTCGTGGTTGTTAAAATCATGGTCGTGGTTGTTACAATCATAGTCGTGGATGTTATAATCATAGTCGTGGTTATTATAATCATTATCATGGTTATGATTATAGTCATGGTTGTTATAATCATGGTCGTGGTTATAATAATCATGGTCGTGGTTGTTATAATAATAGTCGTGGGTGTTATAATCATGGTCGTAGGTGTTATAATCATGGTCGTGGTTGTTATAATTATGGTCGTGGTTGCTATAATCATAATCGTGGTTGTTATAATCATGGTCGTGGGTGTTACAATCATAGTTGGCCGTTAGCGACCATGGTCGTGGGCAAGCTTGGCGTAACAATAACGTGGTTATTTAATCGTGGTCATGGTTGTTATAACCATAGTCGTGGTTGTTACAATCATGGTCGTGGTTGTTATAACTGTACCGTGGTTGTTATAATCATACGGTTGCTATAATCATGGTCGGTTGTTACAATCATGGTCGTGGTTGTTATAATCATGGTCGTGGTTATGATCATGGTCATAGTTGTTATAATCATGGTCGTGGGTGTTATAATCATAGTCGTGGTTGTTATAATCATAGTCGTGGTTGTTATAATCACTGTCGTGGTTATGATCATAATCGTGGTTGTTATAATCATGGTCGTGGTTGTTATAATCAATATCGTGGTTGTTACAATCATGGTCGTGGTTGTTATTCTATGGTCGTGGTTGTAATAATCATAGTTGTGGTTATTATAATCATTATCATGGTTATTATAATCATTATTGTGGTTATGATTATAGTCGTGGTTGTTATATTCATGGTCGAGGTTTTTATAATTATGGTCGTGGTTGTTACAATCATGGTCGTGGTTGTTATAATCATGGTCGTGGTTATGATCATAGTCGTGGTTGTTATAATCACATTCGTGGTTGTTATAATCATGGTCGAGGTTGTTACAATCATGGTCGTGGTTGTTATAATCATGGTCGTGGTTACGATCATGGTCGTAGTTGTTATAATCATGGTCGTGGGTGTTATAATCATTGTCGTGGTTATGATCATAGTCATGGTTGTTATAATCATGGTCGTGGGTTTTATAATCATAGTCGTGGTTATGATCATGGTCGTACTTGTTAAAATCATGGTCGTGGGTGTTATATCATAGATGTCGTTGTTATAATCATAGTCGTGGTTATGATCATTGTAGTGGTTGTTATGATCATGGTCGTGATTGTTATAATCATGGTCGTCGTTGTGATAATCTTAGTCATGGTTGTTATAATCATGGTCGTGGTTGTTATAATCATAGTCGTGGTTTTTATAATCATGGTCGTGGTTTTTATAATCATGGTCGTGGTTATCATAATCATTATCGTGGTTGTGATTATAGTCGTGGTCGTGGTTGTTATAATCATGGTCGTGGTTGTTATATTCATGGTCGTGGTTTTTATAATCATGGTCGTTGTTGTTACAATCATGGTCGTGGTTGATATAATCATGGTCGTGGTTATGATCATAGTCGTAGCTGTTATAATCATGGTCGTTGGTGTTATAATCATAGTCGTGGTTGTTATAATCTTTGTCATGTTTATGATCATAGTCGTGGTTGTTACAATCATGGTCGTGGTTGTTATAATCGTGGTCGTGGTTATGATCATGGTCGTAGTTGTTATAATCATGGTCGTGGGTGTTATAATCATTATCGTGGTTATGATCATGGTCGTACTTGTTATAATCATGGTCGTGGGTGTTATAATCATAGATGTCGTTGTTATAATCATAGTCGTGGTTGTTATGATCATTGTCGTGGTTGTTATGATCATGGTCGTGATTGTTATAATCATGGTCGTCGTTGTTATAATCATAGCCGTGGTTGATATAATCATGGTCGTGGTTGTTATAATCATAGTCGTGGTTGTTATGATCATTGTCGTGGTTGTTATGATCATGGTCGTGATTTTTATAATCATGGTCGTCGTTGTTATAATCATGGTCGTGGTTGTTATAATCATAGTCGTGGTTGTTATAATCATGGTAGTGGGTGTTATAATCAGAGTCGTGGTTGTTATAATCATGGTCGTGGTTGTTATAATCGTAGTCTTGGTTATCATAATCATTATCGTGGTTGTGATTATAGTCGTGGTTGTTATAATCATGGTCGTGGTTGTAATAATCATGGTCGTGGTTGTTACAATCATAGTCGTGGTTGTTATAATCATGGTCGTGGTTATGATCATGGTCGTAGTTGCTATAATCATGATCGAGGTTGTTATAATCATGGTCGTGGTTGTTACAATCATGATCGTGGTTGTTGTAATCATGGTCGTGGTTATGATCATGGTCGTAGTTGCTAAAATCATCGTCGTGGGTGTTATAATCATTGTCGTGGTTGTTATAATCATAGTCGTGGTTGTTATAATCACTGTCGTGGTTATGATCATATTCATGGTTGTTATAATCATGGTCGTGGTTATGATCATGGTCGTAGTTGTTACAATCATGGTCGTGGTTGTTATAATCATGGTCGTGGTTATGATCATGGTCGTACTTGTTATAATCATGGTCGTGGGTGTTATAATCATTGTCGTGGTTACAATCATAGTCGTGGTTGTTATAATCATGGTCATGGGTGTTATAATCATAGCCGTGGTTGTTATAATCATGGTCGTGGTTGTTATAATCATAGTAGTGGTTATCATAATCATTATCGTGATTATGATTATAGTCGTGGTTGTTATAATCATGGTCGTGGTTGTTATAATCATGGTCGTGGTTTTGATCATGGTCATAGTTGATATAATCATGGTCGTGGGTGTTATAATCATTATCGTGATCATGATCATGGTCGTACTTGTTATAATCATGGTCGTGGGTGTTATAATCATAGATGTCGTTGTTATAATCATAGTCGTGGTTGTTATGATCATTGTCGTGGTTGTTATGATCATGGTCGTGATTGTTATAATCATGGTCGTCGTTGTTATAATCATATTCGTGGTTGTTATAATCATGGTCGTGTGTGTTATAATCATAGTCGTGGTTGTTATGATCATAGTCGTGGTTGTTATAATCACTGTCGTGGGTATGATCATATTCCTGGTTGTTATGATCATGGTCGTGGTTGTTATAATCATGGTCGTGGTTGTTATAATCATGGTCGTGGTTGTTATAATCATGGTCGTGGTTATGATCATTGTCGTAGTTGTTATAATCATGGTCGTGGGTGTTATAATCATAGTCGTGGTTGTTATAATCATGGTCGTGGTTGTTATAATCATAGTAGTGGTTATCATAATCATTATCGTGATTATGATTATAGTCGTGGTTGTTATAATCATAGTAGTGGTTATCATAATCATTATCGTGATTATGATTATAGTCGTGGTAGTTATAATCATGGTCGTGGTTGTTAAAATCATGGTCGTGGTTGTTATAATCATGGTCGTGGTTATGATCATTGTCGTAGTTCTTATAATCATGGTCGTGGGTGTTCTAATCATAGTCATGGTTGTTATAATCATAGACGTGGTTGTTATAATCACTGTCGTGGTTATGATCATAGTCGTGGTTGTTATTATCATGGTCGTGGTTGTTATAGTCATGGTCTTGGTTATTATAATCATGGTCGTGGTTATTATAATCATAGTCGTGGTTGTTATATTCTTTGTCGTGGTTATGATCATAGTCGTGCTTGTAATAATCATGGTCGTGGTTGTTGTAATCATATTCGTGGTTATTATAATCACTGTCGTAGTTATGAGCATAATCGTGGTTGTTATAATCATGGTCGTGGTTGATATAATCATGGTCGTGGTTGTTACAATCATGGTCGTGGTTGTTAAAATCATGGTCGTAGTTGTTATAATCATAGTCGTGGTTGTTATAATTATGGTTGTGGGTGTTATAATCATGGTCGTGGTTGTTATTATCATAGTCGGGGTTGTTATAATCAATGTCGTGGTTGTTATAATCATAGTCGTGGTTATTATAATCATTATCGTGGTTATGATTATAGTCGTGGTTGTTATATTCATGGTCGTGGTTTTTATAATCATGGTCGTGGTTGTTACAATCATAGTTGTGGTTGTTATAATCATGGTAGTGGATATGATCATGGTCGTACCTGTTATAATCATGGTCTTGGGTGTTATAATCATAGTCGTGGTTGTTATAATCATTGTCGTGGTTATGATCATAGTCGTGGTTGTTATAATCACAGTCATGGTTGTTATAATCATGGTCGTGGTTGCTACAATCATGGTCGTGGTTGTTATAATTATGTTCGTGGTTATGATCATGGTCGTAGTTGTTATAATCATGGTCGTGGGTGTTATAATCATTGTCGTGGTTATGATCATAGTCGTGGTTGTTATAATCATTGTCGTGGGTGTTATAATCATAGTCGTGGTTATGATCATGGTCGTACTTGTTATAATCATGGTCGTGGGTGTTATAATCACAGATGTCGTTGTTATAATCATAGTCGGGATTGTTATGATCATTGTCGTGGTTGTTATGATCATGGTCGTGATTGTTATAATCACGGTCGTCGTTGTTATAATCATAGTCGTGGTTGTTATAATCATGGTCGTGGTTGTTATAATCATAGTCGTGGTTGTTATAATCATGGTCGTGGGTGTTATAATCATAGTCGTGGTTGTTATAATCATGGTCGTGGTTGTTATAATCATAGTCGTGGTTATCATAATCATTGTCGTGGTCGTGATTATAGTCGTGGTTGTTATAATCATGGTCGTGGTTGTTATAATCAGGGTCGTGTTTGTTACAATCATGGTCGTGGTTGTTATAATCATGGTCGTGGTTATGATCATGGTCGTAGTTTCTATAATCATGGTCGTGGGTGTTATAATCATAGTCGTGGTTGTTATAATCATAGTCGTGGTTGTTATAATCACTATCGTGGTTATGATCATATTCGTGGTTGTTATAATCATGGTCGTGGTTGTTATAATCATGGTCGTGGTTGTTACAATCATGGTCGTGGTTGTTATAATCATGGTCGTTATAATCATAGTCGTGTTATAATCATGGTCGTGGGTGTTATCATCATTGTCGTTGTTATGATCATAGTCGTGGTTGTTATAATCATGGTCGTGGGTGTTATATTCATAGTCGTGGTTGTTATAATCATGGTCGTGGTTATGATCATGGTCGTAGTTGTTATAATCATGGTCGTGGGTGTTATCATCATTGTGGTGGTTATGATCATAGTCGTGGTTGTTATAATCATGGTCGTGGTTATGATCATGGTCGTAGTTGTTATAATCATGGTCGTGGGTGTTATAATCATAGTCGTGGTTGTTAAAATCATAGTCGTGGTTGTTATAATCACTGTCCTGGTTATGATCATAGTCGTGGTTGTTATAATCATGGTCGTGGTTGATATAATCATGGTCGTTGTTGTTACAGTCATGGTCGTGGTTGTTACAATTATGGTAGTAGTTGCTATAATCATGGTCGTGGTTATTATAATCATGGTCGTGGTTGTTATAATCATGGTCGTCGTTATGATCATGGTCGTAGTTGCTATAATCATGGTCGTGGGTGTTATAATCATAGTCGTGGTTGTTATAATCATAGTCATGGTTGTTAAAATCACTGTCGTGGTTATGATCATATTCGTGGTTGTTATAATCATGGTCGTGGTTGTTATAATCATGGTCGTGGTTGTTACAATCATTGTCGTGGTTGTTATAATCATAGTCGTGGTTGTTATAATCATGGTCGTGGGTGTTATAATCATAGTTGTGGTTGTTATAATCATGGTCGTGGTTGGTATAATCATAGTCGTGGTTATCATAATCATTGTCGTGGTAGTGATTATCGTCGTGGTTGTTATAATCATGGTCGTGGTTGTTATAATCAGGGTTGTGGTTGTTACAATCATGGTCGTGGTTGTTATAATCATGGTCGTGGTTATGATCATGGTCATAGTTGCTATAATCATGGTCGTGGGTGTTATAATCATAGTCGTGGTTGTTATAATCATAGTCGTGGTTGTTATATTGACTATCGTGGTTATGATCATATTCGTGGTTGTTATAATCATGGACGTGGTTGTTATAATCATGGTCGTGGTTGTTACAATCATGGTCGTGGTTGTTATAATCTTGGTCGTGGTTATGATTATGGTCATAGTTGTTATAATCATGGTCGTGGTTGTTATAATCATGGTCGTGGTTGTTATAATCATGGTCGTGGTTATGATCATTGTCGTAGTTGCTATAATCATGGTCGTGGGTGTTATAATCATAGTCGTGGTCGTTATAATCATAGTCGTGGTTGTTATAATCACTGTCGTGGTTATGATCATAGTCGTGGTTGTTATAATCATGGTCGTGGTTGATATAATCATGGTCGTTGTTGTTACAGTCATGGTCGTGGTTGTTACAATCATGGTCGTAGTTGCTATAATCATGGTCGTGGGTGTTATAATGATGGTCGTGGTGGTTATAATCATTGTCGTGGTTGTTAAAATCATGGTCGTGGTTGTTATAATCATGGTCGTGGTTGTTATAATCATGGTCGTGGTTGTTACAATGATGGTCATGGTTTTTATAATCATGGTTGTGGTGATGATCATGGTCGTACTTGTTATAACCATGGTCGTGGGTGTTATAATCATAATCGTGGTTGTTATAATCATAGTCATGGCTGTTATGATCATTGTTGTGGTTGTTATAATCATGGTGGTGATTGTTATAATCATGGTCGTCGTTGCTATAATCATAGTCGTGGTTGTTATAATCATAGTCGTGGTTGTTATAATCATGGTCGTGGTTGTTATAATCATCGTCGTGGTTATCTTAATCATTATCGTGGTTATGATTATAGTCGTGGTTGTAATAATCATGGTCGTGGTTGATATAATCATAGTCGTGGCTGTTATAATCATGGTTGTGGGTGTTATAATCATGGTCGAGGTTGTTATAATCATAGTCGGGGTTGTTATAATCATTGTCGTGGTTGTTATAATCATAGTCGTTGTTATTATAATCATATTCGTGGTTATGATTATAGTCGTGGTTGTTATATACATGATCGTGGTTTTTATAATCATGGTCGTTGTTGTTACAATCATGGTCGTGGTTGTTATAATCATGGTCGTGGTTATGATCATGGTCGTAGTTGTTATATTCATGGTCGTGGGTGTTATATTCATTATCGTGGTTATGATCATGGCCGTACTTTTTATAATCATGGTCGTGGGTGTTATAATCATAGATGTCGCTGTTATAATCATAGTCGTGGTTGTCATGATAATTGTCGTGGTTGTTATGATCATGGTTGTGATTGTTATAATCATGGTCGTCGTTGTTATAGTCATAGTTGTGGTTGTTATAATCTTGGCCGTGGTTGTTATAATCATAGTCGTGGTTGTTATAATCATGGTCGTGGTTGTTATAATCATAGTCTTGGTTATCATAATCATTATCCTGGTTGTGATTATAGTCGTGGTTGATATAATCATAGTCGTGGTTGTTAGAATCATGGTCGTGGTTGTTATAATCATGGTCGTGGTTATAATCATGGTCGTAGTTGCTATAATCATGGTCGTGGTTGTTATAATCATGGTCGTGGTTGTTACAATCATGGTCGTGGTTGTTATAATCATGGTCGTGGTTATGATCATGGACGTAGTTGCTATAATCATGGTCGTGGGTGTTATAATCATAGTCGTGGTTATAATGGTTGTTAAAAATCAGTGGTGGTTATGATCATATTCGGTTGATATAATATAATCGTGGTCATGGTTATGATTATGGTCATAGTTGTTATAATCATGGTCGTGGGTGTTGTAATCATTGTCGTGGGTACGATCATAGTCGTGGTTGTTATAATCATGGTCGTGGATGTTTTAATCATAGTCGTGGTTGTTATAATCATGGTCGTGGTTGTTATAATCATAGTAGTGGTTATCATAATCATTAAAGTGATTATGATTATAGTCGTGGTTGTTATAATCATGGTCGTGGTTGTTATAATCATGGTCGTGGTTATGATCATGGTCGTAGTTGTTATAATCATGGTCGTGGTTGTTATAATCATAGATGTCATTGTTATAATCATAGTCGTGGTTGTTATGATCATTGTCGTGGTTGTTATGATCATGGTCGTGATTGTTATAATCATGGTCGTCGTTGTTATAATCATAGTCGTGGTTGTTATAATCATGGTCGTGGGTGTTATAATCATAGTCGTGGTTGTTATAATCACTGTCGAGGGTATGATCATATTCCTGGTTGTTATGATCATGGTCGTGGTTGTTATAATCATGGTCGTGGTTGTTACAATCATGGTCGTAGTTGTTATAATCATGGTCGTAGGTGTTATAATCCTTGTCGTGGTTATGATCATACTCGTGGTTGTTATAATCATGGTCGTGGTTGTTATAATCATAGTAGTGGTTATCATAATCATTATCGTGATTATGATTATAGTCGTGGTTGTTATAATCATGGTCGTGGTTGTTACAATCATGGTCGTGGTAGTTATAATCATGGTCGTGGTTATGATCATGGTCGTAGTTGTTATAATCATGGTCGTGGGTGTTGTAATCATAGTCGTGGTTGTTATAATCATAGTCGTGGTTGTTTTAATCACTGTCGTGGTTATGATCATAGTCGTGGTTGGTATAATCATGGTCGTGGTTGTTATAATCATGGTCGTGGTTATTATAATCATGGTCGTGGTTATTATAATCATAGTCGTGGTTATTATATTCATTGTCGTGGTTATGATCATAGTCGTGGTTGTTATAATCATGGTCGTGGTTGTTATAATCATGGTCGTGGTTGTTACAATCATGATCGTGGTTGTTATAATCATGGTCGTGGTTATGATCATGGTCGTAGCTGTTATAAGCATGGTCGTGGGTGTTATAATCATAGTCGTGGTTGTTATAATCATTGTCGTGGTTATGATCAAAGTCGTGGGTGTTACAATCATGGTCGTGGTTGTTATAATCATGCTCGTGGTTGTTATAATCATGGTCGTGGTTGTTATAATTACTGTCGTGGTTATGATCATAGTCGTGGTTGTTATAATCATGGTTGTGGGTGTTATAATCATGGTCGTAGTTGCTATAATCATGGTCGTGGGTGTTATAATGATGGTCGTGGTTGTTATAATCATGGTCGTGGTTGTTATAATCATGGTCGTGGTTGTTATAATCATGGTCGTGGTTGTTATAATCATGGTCGTGGTTGTTACAATGATGTTTGTGGTTGTTATAATCATGGTTGTGGTTTTGATCATGGTCGTACTTGCTATAACCATGGTCGTGGGTGTTATAATCATAGTCGTGCTTGTTATAATCACAATCGTGGCTGTTATGATCATTGTTGTGGTTGATATAATCATGGTCGTGGTTGTTACAATCATGATCGTGGTTGTTATAATCATGGTCGTGGTTGTTATAATCATAGTCTTGGTTATCATAATCATTATCGTGGTTGTGATTATAGTCGTGGTTATTATAATCATGGTCGTGGTTGTTATAATCATGGTCGTGGTTGTTAAATCATGGTCGTGGTTGTTATAATCATGGTCGTGGTTATGACCATGGTCGTAGTTGCTATAATCATGGTCGTGGTTGTTATAATCATGGTCGTTGTTGTTACAACCATGGTCGTGGTTGTTATAATCATAGTTGTGGTTGTTATAATCATTGTCGTGGTTATGATCATGGTCGTATTTGTTATAATCATGGTCGTGGGTGTTATAATCATTGTCGTGGTTATGATCATAGTCTTTGTTGTTATAATCATGGTCGTGGGTGTTTTAATCATAGTCGTCGTGGTTATAATCATGGTCGTACTTGTTATAATAATGGTTGTGGGTGTTATAGCATAGATGTCGTTGTTATAATCATAGTCGTATTTGTTATAATCATGGTCGCGGTTGTTATAATCATAGTCGTGGTTTTTATAATCATGGTCGTGGTTGTTATAATCATGGTCGTGGTTGTTATAATCACATTCGTGGTTATCATAATCATTATCGTGGTTGTGATTATAGTCGTGGTTGTTATAATCATGGTCGTGGATGTTATAGTCATGGTCGTGGTTGTTATATTCATGGTCGTGGTTTTTATAAACATGGTCGTTGTTGTTACAATCATGGTCGTGGTTGATATAATCATGGTCGTGGTTATGATCATAGTCGTAGCTGTTATAATCATGGTCGTGGGTGATATAATCATAGTCGTGGTTGTTATAATCATTGTCGTGGTTATGATCATAGTCGTGGTTGTTACAATCATGGTCGTGGTTGTTATAATCATGGTCGTGGATATGATCATGGACGTAGTTGTTATAATCATGGTCGTGGGTGTTATAATCATTATCGTGGTTATGATCATGGTCGTACTTGTTATAATCATGGTCGTGGGTGTTATAATCATAGATGTCGTTGTTATAATCATAGTCGTGGTTGTTATGATCATTGTCGTGGTTGTTATGATCATGGTCGTGATTGTTATAATCATGGTCATGGTCGTGGTTGTTATAATCATGGTCGTGGGTGTTATAATCATAGTCGTGGTTGTTATGATCATTGTCGTGGTTGTTATGATCATGGTCGTGATTGTTATAATCTTGGTCGTCGTTGTTATAATCATAGTCGTGGTTGTTATAATCATGGTCGTGGTTGTTATAATCATGGTCGTGGTTGTTATAATCATGGTCTTGGGTGTTATAATCATAGTCGTGGTTGTTATAATCATGGTCGTGGATGTTATAATCGTAGTCTTGGTTATCATAATCATTATCGTTGTTGTGATTATAGTCGTGGTTGTTATAATCATTGTCGTTGTTGTTATAATCATGGTCGTGGTTGTTACAATCATGGTCGTGGTTGTTATAATCATCGTCGTGGTTAGGATCATGGTCGTAGTTGCTATAATCATTGTCGTGGGTATTATAATCATAGTCGTGGTTATTATAATCATAGTAGTGGTTATCTTAATCATTATCGTGATTATGATTATAGTCGTAGTTGTTATAATCATGGTCGTGGTTGTTACAATCATGGTCGTGGTTGTTATAATCATGTTTGTGGTTATGATCATGGTAGTAGTTGTTATAATCATGGTCGTGGGTGTTATAATCATAGTCGTGGTTGTTATAATCATAGTCGTGGTTGTTATAATCACTGTCCTGGTTATGATCATAGTCGTGGTTGTTATAATCATGGTCGTGGTTGCTACAACCATAGTCGTGGTTGTTATAATCATAAATGTGGTTGTTATAATCATTGTCGTGGTTATGATCATGGTCGTAGTTGTTGTAATCATGGTCGTGGGTGTTATAATCATTGTCGTGGTTATGATCATAGTCTTGGTTGTTATAATCATGGTCGTGGGTGTTTTAATCATAGTCGTGGTTATGATCATGGTCGTACTTGTTATAATCATGGTCGTGGGTGTTATATCATAGATGTCGTTGTTATAATCATAGTCGTGGTTATGATCATTGTCGTGGTTGTTATGATCATGGTCGTGATTGTTATGATCATGGTCGTGGTTGTTATAATCATGGTCGTGGTTGTTATAATCACAGTCGTGGTTATCATAATCATTATCGTGTTTGTGATTATAGTCGTGGTTTTTATAATCATGGTCGTTGTTTTTACAATCATGGTCGTGGTTGATATAATCATGGTCGTGGTTATGATCATAGTCGTAGCTGTTATAATCATGGTCGTGGTTGTTACAATCATGGTCGTGGTTGTTATAATCATGGTCGTGGTTATGATCATGGTCGTAGTTGTTATAATCATGGACGTGGGTTTTATAATCATTATCGTGGTTATGATCATGGTCGTACTTGTTATAATCATGGTCGTGGGTGTTATAATCATAGATGTCGTTGTTATAATCATAGTCGTGGTTGTTATGATCATTGTCGTGGTTGTTATGATCATGGTCGTGATTGTTATAATCATGGTCGTCGTTATTATAATCATAGTCGTGGTTGTTATAATCATGGTCGTGGGTGTTATAGTCATAGTCGTGGTTGTTATGATCATTGTCGTGGTTGTTATGATCATGGTCGTGATTGTTATAATCATGGTCGTCGTTGTTATAATCATAGTCGTGGTTGTTATAATCATGGTCGTTTGCATAGTCGTTGTCGTCTGTTATATCATAGTCGTGGTTGTTATTCATGGTCGTGGTTGTTATAATCATGGTCGGTTGTTACAATCATGGTCTTGGTTGTTATAATCATGGTCGTGGTTATGATCATGGTAGTAGTTGTTATAATCATGGTCGTGGGTGTTATAATCATAGTCGTGGTTGTTATAATCATAGTCGTGGTTGTTATAATCACTATCGTGGTTATGATCATAGTCGTGGTTGTTATAATCATGGTCGTGGTTGTTACAACCATGGTCGTGGTTGTTATAATCATAGTTGTGGTTGTTATAATCATTGTCGTGGTTATGATCATGGTCGTAGTTGTTATAATCATGGTTGTGGGTGTTATACTCATTGTCGTGGTTATGATCATAGTCTTGGTTGTTATAATCATGGTCGTGGGTGCTTTAATCATAGTCGTGGTTATGATCATGGTCGTACTTGTTATAATCATGGTCGTGGGTGTTATATCATAGATGTCGTTGTTATGATCATAGTCGTGGTTATGATCATTGTCGTGGTTGTGATGATCATGGTCGTGATTGTTATAATCATGGTCGTCGTTGTTATAATCATAGTCATTTTTGTTATAATCATGGTCGTGTTTGTTATAATCATAGTCGTGGTTTTTATAATCATGGTCGTGGTTGTTATAATCATGGTTGTGGTTGTTATAATCACAGTCGTGGTTATCATAATCATTATCGTGGTTGTGATTATAGTCGTGGTTGTTATAATCATGGTCGTGGTTGTTATAATCATGGTCGTGGTTGATATAATCATGGTCGTGGTTTTGATCATAGTCGTAGCTGTTATAATCATGGTCGTGGGTGATATAATCATAGTCGTGGTTGTTATAATCATTGTCGTGGTTATGATCATAGTCGTGGTTGTTACAATCATGGTCGTGGTTGTTATAATCATGGTCGTGGTTATGATCATGGTTCTTAGTTGTTATAATCATGGTCGTGGGTGTTATAATCATTATCGTTGTTATGATCATGGTCGTACTTGTTATAATCATGGTCGTGGGTGTTATAATCATAGATGTCGTTGTTATAATCAAAGTCGTGGTTGTGATGATCATTGTCGTGGTTGTTATGATCATGGTCGTGATTGTTATAATCATGGTCGTCGTTGTTATAATCATAGTCGTGGTTGTTATAATCATGGTCGTGGTTGATATAATCATGGTCGTGGTTGTTATAATCATGGTCGTGGGTGTTATAATCATAGTCGTGGTTGTTATAATCATGGTCGTGGTTGTTATAATCGTAGTCTTGGTTATCATAATCATTATCGTTGTTGTGATTATAGTCGTGGTTGTTATAATCGTTGTCGTTGTTGTTATAATCATGGTCGTGGTTGTTACAATCATGGTCGTGGTTGTTATAATCATGGTCGTGGTTAGGATCATGGTCGTAGTTGCTATAATCATGGTCGTGGGTATTATAATCATAGTCGTGGTTGTTATAATCATGGTCGTGGTTGTTATAATCATAGTAGTGGTTATCATAATCATTATCGTGATTATGATTATAGTTGTTGTAGTTATAATCATGGTCGTGGTTGTTACAATCATGGTCGTGGTTGTTATAATCATGGTCGTGGTTATGATCATGGTAGTAGTTGTTATAATCATGGTCGTGGGTGTTATAATCATAGTCGTGGTTGTTATAATCATATTCCTGGTTGTTATAATCACTGTCGTGGTTATGAACATAGTCGTGGTTGTTATAATCATGGTTGTGTTGCTACAACTATGGTCGTGGTTGTTATAATCATAGTTGTGGTTGCTATAATCATTGTCGTGGTTATGATCATGGTCGTAGTTGTTATAATCATGGTCGTGGGTGTTATAATCATTGTCGTGGTTATGATCATAGTCTTGGTTGCTATAATCATGGTCTGGGTGTTTTAATTTTAGTCGTGGTTATGATCATGGTCGTACTTGTTATAATCATGGTCGTGGGTGTTATATCATAGATATCGTTGTTATAATCATACTCGTGGTTTTGATCATTGTCGTGGTTGTTATGATCATGGTCGTGATTGTTATGATCATGGTCGTGGTTGTTATAATCATGGTCGTGGTTGTTATAATCACAGTCGTGGTTATCATAATCATTATCGTGGTTGAGATTATAGTCGTGGTTGTTATAATCCTGGTCGTGGTTGTTATAATCATGGTCGTGGTTGTTATATTCATGGTCGTGGTTTTTATAATCATGGTCGTTGTTGTTACAATCATGGTCGTGGTTGATATAATCATGGTCGTGGTTATGATCATAGTCATAGCTGTTATAATCATGGTCGTGGGTGTTATAATCATAGTCGTTGTTGTTATAATCATTGTCGTGGTTATGATCATAGTCGTGGTTGTTACAATCATGGTCGTGGTTGTTATAATCATGGTCGTGGTTATGATCATGGTCGTAGTTGTTATAATCATGGTCGTGGGTTTTATAATCATTATCGTGGTTATGATCATGGTGTTACTTGTTATAATCATGGTCGTGGGTGTTATAATCATAGATGTCGTTGTTATAATCATAGTCGTGGTTGTTATGATCATTGTCGTGGTTGTTATGATCATGGTCGTGATTGTTATAATCATGGTCGTCGCTGTTATAATCATAGTCGTGGTTGTTATAATCATGGTCGGGTGTTATAGTCATAGTCGTGGGTTGTTATGATCATGGTCGTGATTGTTATAATCATGGTCGTGTTATAATCATAGTCGTGGTTGTTATAATTATGGTCGTGGGTGTTATAGTCATAGTCGTGGTTGTTATGATCATGGTCGTGATTGTTATAATCATGGTCGTCGTTGTTATAATCATAGTCGTGGTTGTTACGATCATGGTCGTGATTGTTATAATCATGGTCGTCGTTTTATAATCATAGTCGTGGTTGTTATAATCATGGTCGTGGTTGTTATATCATAGTCGTGGTTGTTATAATCATGGTCGTGGTTGTTATAATCATGGTCGTGGTTGTTACAATCATGGTCTTGGTTGTTATAATCATGGTCGTGGTTATGATCATGGTAGTAGTTGTTATAATCATGGTCGTGGGTGTTATAATCATAGTCGTGGATGTTATAATCATAGACGTGGTTGTTATAATCACTATCGTGGTTATGATCATAGTCGTGGTTGTTATAATCATGGTCGTGGTTGTTACAACCATGGTCGTGGTTGTTATAATCATAGTTGTGGTTGTTATAATCATTGTCGTGGTTATGATCATGGTCGTAGTTGTTATAATTATGGTCGTGGGTGTTATACTCATTGTCGTGGTTATGATCATAGTCTTGGTTGTTATAATCATGGTCGTGGGTGTTTTAATCATAGTCGTGGTTATGATCATGGTCGTACTTGTTATAATCATGGTCGTGGGTGTTATATCGTAGATGTCGTTGTTATAATCATGGTCGTGGTTATGATCATTGTCGTGGTTGTTATGATCATGGTCGTGATTGTTATAATCATGGTCGTCGTTGTTATAATCAGTCATTTTTGTTATAATCATGGTCGTGGTTGTTATAATCATAGTCGTGGTTTTTATAATCATGGTCGTGGTTGTTATAATCATGGTCGTGGTTGTTATAATCACAGTCGTGGTTATCATAATCATTATCGTGGTTGTGATTATAGTTGTGGTTGTTACAATCATGGTCATGGTTGTTATAATCATGGTCGTGGTTGATATATTCATGGTCGTGGTTTTTATAATCATGGTCGTTGTTGTTACAAACATGGTCGTGGTTGATATAATCATCGTCTTGGTTATGATCATAGTCGTAGCTGTTATAATCATGGTCGTGGGTGTTATATTCATAGTCGTGCTTGTTATAATCATTGTCGTGGTTATGATCATAGTCATGGTTGTTACAATCATGGTCGTGGTTGTTATAATCATGGTCGTGGTTATGATCATGGTCGTAGTTGTTATAATCATGGTCGTGGGTGTTATAATCATTATCGTGGTTATGATCATGGTCGTAGTTGCTATAATCATGGTCGTGGGTGTTATAATCATAGATGTCGTTGTTATAATCATAGTCGTGGTTGTTATGATCATTGTCGTGGTTGTTATGATCATGGTCGTGATTGTTATAATCATGGTCGTCGTTGTTATAATCATAGTCGTGGTTGTTATAATCATGGTCGTGGATGTTATAATCATAGTCGTGGTTGTTATGATCATGGTCGTGATTGTTATAATCTGTGGTCAAATGGATTGTTATATTATGAGTAGAGTGATTTGTTATAATCATGGTCGTGAGATTTGTTATAATCATAGTCATTAAGTTGTTATAATCATGGTCGTAAGGTGTTATAATCATAAAAGTGCATTGGCTGTTATAATCATGGTCGTGGTTATTATAATCATGGTCGTGGTTGTTATGATCATTGTCGTGGTTGTTATGATCATGGTCGTGATTGTTATAATCATGGTCGTCGTTGTTATAATCATAGTCGTGGTTGTTATAATCATGGTCGTGGATGTTATAATCATAGTCGTGGTTGTTATGATCATTGTCGTGGTTGTTATGATCATGGTCGTGATTGTTATAATAATGGTCGTCGTTGTTATAATCTTAGTCGTGGTTGTTATAATCATGGTCGTGGTTGTTATAATCATAGTCGTGGTTTTTACAACCATGGTCGTGGTTGTTATAATCATAGTTGTGGTTGTTATAATCATTGTCGTGGTTATGATAATGGTCGTAGTTGTTATAATCATGGTCGTGGGTGTTATAATCTTTGTCGTGGTTATGATCATAGTCTTGGTTGTTATAATCAAGGTCGTGGGTGTTTTAATCATAGTCGTGGTTATTTTCATGGTCGTACTTGTTATAATCATGGTCGTGGGTGTTATATCATAGATGTCGTTGTTATAATCATAGTCGTGGTTATGATCCTTGTCGTGGTTGTTATGATCATGGTCGTGATGGTTATAATCATGGTCGTCGTTGCTATAATCATAGTCATATTTGTTATAATCATGGTCGTGGTTGTTATAATCACAGTCGTGGTTTTTATAATCATGGTCGTGGTTGTTATAATCATGGTCGTGGTTGTTATAATCACAGTCGTGGTTATCATAATCATTATCGTTGTTGTGATTATAGTCGTGGTTGTTATAATCATGGTCGTGGTTGTTATAATCATGGTCGTGGTTGTTATATTCATGGTCGTGGTTTTTATAATCATGGTCGTTGTTGTTACAATCATGGTCGTGGTTGATATAATCATGGTCGTGGTTATGATCATAGTCGTAGCTGTTATAATCATGGTCGTGGGTGTTATAATCATAGTCGTGCTTGTTATAATCATTGTCGTGGTTATGATCATAGTCGTGGTTGTTACAATCATGGTCGTGGTTGTTATAATCATGGTCGGGGTTATGATCATGGTCGTAGTTGTTATAATCATGGTCGTGGGTGTTATAATCATTATCGTGGTTATGATCATGGTCGTACTTGTTATAATCATGGTCGTGGGTGTTATAATCATAGATGTCGTTGTTATAATCATAGTCGTGGTTGTTATGATCATTGTCGTGGTTGTTATGATCATGGTCGTGATTGTTATAATCATGGTCGTCGTTGTTATAATCATAGCCGTGGTTGATATAATCATGGTCGTGTGAAGTTTACATTTATAATCATGAATTAAGTAGTTATGATCATGGTCGTAGTTACCCAATAATCATGGTCGAGAGTTGTTATAATCATGGTCTCGTAGATTTATTTACAATGTAGTCGTAGTTGATATAATCATGGTCATGGTTTATTTATAATCACTGGCCAAGTAGTTATGATCATATTCGTTGTTGTTGTAATCATGGTCGTGGTTGTTATAATCATGGTCGTGGTTGTTACAATCATTGTCGTGGTTGTTATAATCATGGTCGTGGTTATGATCATGGTCGTAGTTGTAATAATCATGGTCGTGGGTGTTATAATCATTGTCGTGGTTACGATCATAGTCGTGGTAGTTATAATCATGGTCGTGGTTGTTATAATCATGGTCCTGGTTATTATAATCATGGTCGTGGTTGTTATAATCATGGTCGTGGTTATGATCATGGTCGTAGTTGTTATAATCATGGTCGTGGGTGATATAATCATAGTCGTGGTTGTTATAATCATTGTCGTGGTTGTTATAATCATAGTAGTGGTTATCATAATCATTATCGTGATTATGATTAGAGTCGTGGTTGTTATAATCATGGTCGTGGTTGTTACAATCATGGTCGTGGTTGTTATAATCATGGTCGTGGTTATGATCATGGTCGTAGTTCTTATAATCATGGTCGTGGGTGTTCTAATCATAGTCTTGGTTGTTATAATCATAGACGTGGTTGTTATAATCACTATCGTGGTTATGATCATAGTCGTGGTTGTTATAATCATGGTCGTGGTTGTTATCGTCATGGTCTTGGTTATTATAATCATGGTCGTGGTTATTATAATCATG
>NW_024734940.1:3189928-3202714 GCF_018991925.1 Homarus americanus | reverse complement strand
TTGTTATGATCATAGTTGTGGTTGTTATAATCATGGTCGTTGTTGTAATAATAATAGTCGTGGTTGTTATAATCATGGTTGTGGGTGTTATAATCATGGTCTTGGTTGTTATAATCATAGTCGGGGTTGTTATAATCATAGTCGTGGTTGTTATATTCATTGTCGTGGTTATGATTATAGTCGTGGTTGTTATAATCATGGTCGTGGTTGTTATAATCATGGTCGTGGTTGTTACAATCATGGTCGTGGTTATGATCAAGGTCGTAGTTGCTATAATCATGGTCGTGGTTGTTATAATCATGGTCGTGGTTGTTACAATCATGGTCGTGGTTGTTAAAATCATGGTCATGGTTATGATCATGGTCGTAGTTGCTATAATCATGGTCGTGGGTGTTATAAACATAGTCGTGGTTGTTATAATCATAGTCGTAGTTGTTATAATCACTGTCGTGGTTATGATCATATTCGTGGTTGTTATAATCATGGTCGTGGTTGTTATGATCATGGTCGTGGTTATATATTCATGGTCGTGGTTATTATAATCATGGTCGTGGTTGTAATAATAATAGTCGTGGTTGTTATAATCATGGTTGTGGGTGTTATAATCATGGTCGTGGTTGTTATAATCATAGTCGGGGTTGTTATAATCATAGTCGTGGTTGTTATATTCATTGTCGTGGTTATGATCATAGTCGTGGTTGTTACAATCATGATCGTGGTTGTTATAATCATGGTTGTGGTTATGATCATGGTCATAGTTGTTATAATCATGGTCGTGGTTGTTATAATCATGGTCGTGGTTGCTGCCAAATCGCGATCGTGGTTGTTATAATCAAGGTCGTGGTTATGATCATAGTCATAGGTTATAATCATGGTCGTGGGTGTTATAATCATAGTCGTGGTTGTTATAATCATAGTCGTGGTTGTTATAATCATGGTTGTGGGTGTTATAATCATGGTCGTGGTTGTTATAATCATGGTCGTGGATGTTACAATCATGGTCGTGGTTGTTATAATCATGGTCGTGGTTGTTATAATCATAGTCGTGGTTGTTATAATCATGGTTGTGGGTGTTAAAATCATGGTCGTGTTTGTTATAATCATGGTCGTGGTTGTTATAATCATAGTCGTGGTTGTTATAATCATGGTTGTGGGTGTTATAATCATGGTTGTGGTAGTTATAATCATTGTCGGGGTTGTTATAATCATTGTCGTGGTTGTTATAATCATAGTCGTGGTAATTATAATCATTATCGTGGTTATGATTATAGTCGTGGTTGTTATATTCATGGTCGTGGTTTTGATAATCATGGTCGTGGTTGTTACAATCATAGTCTTGGTTGTTATAATCATGGTAGTGGTTATGATCATGGTCGTAGCTGTTATAATCATGGTCGTGGGTGTTATAATCATAGTCGTGGTTGTTATAATCACAGTCGTGGTTGTTAAAATCATGGTCGTGGTTGTTACAATCATGTTCGTGGTTGTTATAATCATGGTCGTGGTTATGATCATGGTCGTAGTTGTTATAATCATGGTCTTGGGTGTTATAATCATTGTCGGGGTTATGATCATATTCGTGGTTGTTATAATCATGATCGTGGGTGTTATAATCATAGTCGTGGTTATGATCATGGTCGTACTTGTTATAATCATGGTCGTGGTTGTTATAATCATGGTCGTGGTTGTTGCCAATCATGATTGTGGTTGTTATAATCCATGGTCGTGGTTATAATCATGGTCGTGGTTGTTATAACTCGGTCGTAGGTGTTATAATCCTGTCGTGGTTATGATCATAGTCGGGTTGTTATAATCATGGTCGTGGGTGTTATAATCATAGTCGTGGTTGTTATAATGACGGTCGTGGTTGTTATAATCATAGTAGTGGTTATCATAATCATTATCGTGATTATGATTATAGTCGTGGTTGTTATAATCATGGTCGTGGTTGTTCTTAACTCGGTCGTGGTTGTTATAATAATGGTCGTGGTTATGACTATAGTTGTGGTTGTTATAATCACTGTCGTGGTTATGATCATAGTTGTGGTTGTTATAACTGGTCGTGGTTGTTATAATCATGGTCGTGGTTTTACAATCATGGTTGTGGTTATTAGTCATGGTCGTGGTTGTTATAATCATAGTCGGGGTTGTTATAATCATAGTCGTGGTTGTTATAATCACTGTCGTGGTTATGATCATAGTTGTGGTTGTTATAACTGGTGGTCGTTGTTGTAATAATAGTCGGTTGTTATAATCGCGGTTGTGGGTGTTATAATCATGGTCGTGGTTGTTATAATCATAGTCGGGTTGTTATAATCATAGTCGTGGTTGTTATATTCATTGTCGTGGTTATGATTATAGTCGTGGTTGTTATATTCATGGTGTGGTTGTTATAATCATGGTCGGTTGTTACAATCATGGTCGTGGTTATGACTGGTCGTAGTTGCTATAATCATCGTCGTGGTTGTTATAATCATGGTCGTGGTTGTTACAATCATGGTCGTGGTTGTTATAATCATGGTCATGGTTATGACCGCGGTCGTAGTTGCAATCATGGTCGTGTTATAAACATAGTCGTGGTTGTTATAATCATAGTCGTTGTTATAATCACTGTCGTGGTTATGATCATATCGGGTTGTTATAATCATGGGCGTGGTTGTAATGATCATTGTCGTGGTTGTTATGATCATGGTCGTGATTGTTAAAATCATGGTCGTCGTTGTTATAATCATAGTCGTAGTTTTTATAATTATGGTCGTGTTATAATCATAGTCGTGGTTGCTATAATCACTGTCGTGGGTATGATCATATTCTTAGTTGTTATGATCATGGTCGTGGTTGTTATAATCATGGTCGTGCTTGTTACAATTATGGTCGTGGTTGTTATAATCCATGGTCGTGGTTATGATCATGGTCGTAGTTGTTATAACCATGGTCGTGGGTGTTATATTCCTTGTCGTGGTTATGATCATAGTCGTGGTTGTTAAAATCATGGTCGTGGGTGTTATAATCATAGTAGTGGTTGATATAATCATGGTCGTGGATGTTATAATCATAGTAGTGGTTATCATAATCATTATCGTGATTATGATTATAGTCGTGGTTGTTATAATCATGGTCGTGGTTGTTACAATCATGGTCGTGGTTGTTATAATAATGGTCGTGGTTATGATCATAGTTGTGGTTATAATCACTGTCGTGGTTATGATCATAGTTGTGGTTGTTATAATCATGGTCGGTTGTTATAATCATGGTCGGTTGTTACAATCATGGTTGTGGTTGTTATAATCATGGTCGTGGTTGTTATAATAATAGTCTTGGTTGTTATAATCATAGTCGTGGTTGTTATAATCACTGTCGTGGTTATGATCATAGTTGTGGTTGTTATAATCATGGTCGTGGTTGTTGTAATCATGGTCGTGGTTGTTACAATCATGGTTGTGGTTGTTATAATCATGGTCGTTGGTAATAATAATAGTCGTGGTTGTTATAATCATGGTTGTGGGTGTTATAATCATGGTCGTGGTTGTTATAATCATAGTCGTTGTAATCATAGTCGTGGTTGTTATATTCATTGTCGGTTATGATCATAGTCGGGGTTGTTACAATCACGATCGTGTTTGTTATAATCATGGTCGGTTATGATCATGGTCATAGTTGTTATAATCATGGTCGTGGTTGTTATAATCATGGTCGTGGTTGTTGCTAATCACGATCGTGGTTGTTATAATCATGGTCGGTTATCATCATGGTCATAGCTGTTATAATCATGGTCGTGGGTGTTATAATCATAGTCGTGATTGTTATAATCATAGTCGTGGTTATCATAATCATTATCGTGGTAGTGATTATAGTCGTGGTTGTTATAATCATGGTCGTGGTTATGATCATGGTCGTAGTTGGTATAATCATTGTCGTGGGTGATTATAATTATAGTCGTGGTTATGATCATATTCGTGGTTGTTATTATCATGGTCTTGGTTGTTATAATCATGGCCGTGGTTGTTACAATCATGGTCGTGGTTGTTATAATCATGGTCGTGCTTATGATCATGGTCGTAGCTGTTATAATCATGGTCGTGGGCGTTATCCTCATTGTCGTGGTTATGATCATAGTCGTGGTTGTTATAACTGAGGTCGTGGGTGTTATAATCATAGTCGTGGTTGTTATAATCATGGTCGGGTTGTTATAATCATAGTAGTGGTTATCATAATCATTATCGTGTTTATGATTATAGTCGTTGTTGTTATAATCATGGTCGTGGTTGTTACAATCATGGTCGTGGTTGTTATAATCATGGTCGTGGTTATGATTATGTTCGTAGTTGTTATAATCATGGTCGTGTATAATCATAGTCATGGTTGTTATAATCATAGTCGTGGTCGCTATAATCACTGTCGTAGTTATGATCATAGTCGTGGTTGTTATAACTCATGGTCGTGGTTGTTATAATCATGGTCGATGTTGTTACAATCATGGTCGTGGTTGTTGCAATCATGGTCGTAGTTGCTATAATGATGGTCGGGTGTTATAATGATGGTCGGGTCGTTATAATCATAGTCGTGGTTGTTAAGATCATGGTCGTGGTTGTTATAATCATGGTCATGGTTGTTATAATCATGGTCGTGGTTGTTACAATGATGGTCTTGGTTGTTATAATTATGGTTGTGGTTATGATCATGGTCGTACTTGTTATAACCATGGTCGTGGGTGTTATAATCATAGTCGTGGTTGTTATAATCATAGTCGTGGCTGTTATGATCATTGTTGTGGTTGTTATAATCATGGTGGTGATTGTTATAATCATGGTCGTCGTTGCTATAATCATAGTCGTGGTTGTTATAATCATGGTCGTGGTTGTTATAATCATAGTCGTGGTTGTTATAATTATGGTCGTGGGTGGTATAATCATAGTCGTGGTTGTTATAATCATAGTCGTGGTTGTTATAATCATGGTTTTGGGTGTTATAATCTTTGTCGAGGTTGGCATAATCATGGTCGTGGTTGTTACAATCATCGTCGTGTTTATCATCATCATTATCGTGGTTATGATTATAGTCGTGGTTGTTATAATCATGGTCGTGATTGTTATAATCATAGTCGTGGTTGTTATAATCATGGTTTTGGGTGTTATAATCATTGTCGAGGTTGGCATAATCATGGTCGTGGTTGTTACAATCATGTTCGTGGTTGTTATAATCATGGTCGTGGTTATGATCATGGTCGTAGCTGTTATAATCATGGTCGGGTGTGTAATCATAGTCGGTTGTTATAATCATTGTCGTGGTTATGATCAGACGTGTTGTTACAATCATGGTCGTGGTTGTTATAATCATGGTCGTGGTTATGATCATGGTCGTAGTTGTTATAATCATGGTCGGGTGTTATAATCATTATCGTGGTCATGATCATGGTCGTACTTGTTATAATCATGGTCGTGGGTGTTATAATCATAGATGTCGTTGTTATAATCATAGTCGTGGTTGTAATAAATTGGTTGTGGTTGTTACAATCTTGTTCGTGGTTGTTATAATCATGGTCGTGGTAATGATCATGGTCGTAGTTGCTATAATCATGGTCGTGGTTGTTATAATTGCGGTCGTGGTTGTTACAATCATGGTCGTGGTTGTTATAATCATGGTTTTGGGTGTTATAATCATGGTCGAGGTTGGCATAATCATGGTCGTGGTTGCTACAATCATGTTCGTGGTTGTTATAATCATGGTCGTGGTTATGATCATAGTCGTGGTTGTTACAATCATGGTCTGGTTTGTTATAATCATGCGGGTCATGACTGGCGGTCGTAGGCTATAATCATGGTCGTGGGTGTTATAATCATAGTCGTGGTTGTTATAATCATGATCGTGGTTGTTATAATCATAGTAGTGGTTATCATAATCATTATCGTGATTATGATTATAGTCGTGGTTGTTATAATAATGATCGTGGTTATGATCATAGTTGTGGTTGTTATAATCACTGTCGTGGTTATGATCATAGTTGTGGTTGTTATAATCATAGTCGTGGTTGTTATAATCATGGTCGTGGTTGTTACAATCATGGTTGTGGTTGTTATAATCATGGTCGTGGTTGTTATAATAATAGTCGTAGTTCGTGGTTGTCATAATCACTGTCGTGGTTATGATCATAGTTGTGGTTGTTATAATCATGGTCGTGGTTGTTATAATCATGGTCGGGGTTATGATCATAGTTGTGGTTGTTATATTCATTGTCGTGGTTATGATCATAGTCATGGTTGTTACAATCATGATCGTGGTTGTTATAATCATGGTCGTGGTTATGATCATGGTCATAGTTGTTATAATCATGGTCGTGGTTGTTATAATCATGGTCGTGGATGTTACAATCATGGTCGTGGTTGTTATAACTGGACGTGGTTGTTATAATCATGGTCGTGGTTGTAAATAATAGTCGTGGTTGTTATAATCATGGTTGTGGGTGTTATAATCATGGTCGTGGTTGCTATAATCATAGTCGGGGTTGTTAAAATCATAGTCATGGTTGTTATATTCATTGTCGTGGTTATGATCATAGTCGTGGTTGTTACAATCATGATCGTGGTTGTTATAACTGGTCGTGGTTATGATCATGGTCATAGTTGTTATATTCATGGTCGTGGTTGTTATAATCATGGTCGTGGTTGTTACAATCATGATCGTGGTTGTTATAATCATGGTCGTGGTTATGATCGTATCATAGTTGTTATAATCATGGTCGTGGGTGTTATAATCATAGTCGTGGTTGTTATAATCATAGTCGTGGATGTTATAATCATTGTCGTGGTTGTTATAATCATGGTTGTGGGTGTTATAATCATGGTCGTGTTTGTTATAATCATGGTCGTCGTTGTTATAATCATAGTCGTGGTTGTTATAATCATGGTTGTGGGTGTTATAATCATGGTTGTGGTAGTTATAATCATTGTCGGGGTTGTTATAATCATTGTCGGTTGTTATAATCATATTCGTGGTTATTATAATCATTATCGTGGTTATGATTATAGTCGTGGTTGTTATATTCATGGTCGTGGTTTTTGTAATCATGGTCGTGGTTGTTACAATCATAGTCTTGGTTGTTATAATCATGGTAGTGGTTAAGATCATGGTCGTAGCTGTTATAATCATTGTCGTGGGTGTTATAATCATAGTCGTGGTTGTTATAATCATTGTCGTGGTTATGATCATAGTCGTGGTTGTTATAATCACAGTCGTGGTTGTTATAATCATGGTCGTAGTTGTTATAATCATGGTCCTGGGTGTTATAATCATTGTCGTGGTTATGATCATATTCGTGGTTGTTATAATCATGGTCGTGGGTGTTATAATCATAGTCGTGGTTATAATCATGGTCGAATTTGTTATAACTGGCGGTCGGGTGTTATAATCATAGATGTCGTTGTTATAATCATAGTCGTGGTTGTTATATTCATTGTCGTGGTTATGTTCATAGTCGCGGGTTGTTATAATCATGGTCGTGGTTGTTACAATCATGGTCGTGGTTGTTATAATCATGGTCGTGGTTATGATCATGGTCGAAGTTGCTATAATCATGGTCGGTTGTTATAATCATGGTCGTGGTTGTTACAATCATGGTCGTGGTTGTTATAATCATGGTCGTGGTTATGATATGGTCGTAGTTGCTATAATCATGGTCGGGTGTTATAAACATAGTCGTGGTTGTTATAATCATAGTCGGTTGTTATATTCACTGTCGGTTATGATCATATTCGTGGTTGTTATAATCATGGTCGTGGTGTTATGATCATTGTCGGTTGTTATGACTGGCGGTCGTGATTGTTATAAGCATGGTCGTGGTTGTTACAATCGGTCGTGGTTGTTATAACCATGGTCGTGGTTATGATCATGGTCGTGGTTGTTATAATCATGGTCGGGTGTTATAATCCTTGTCGTGGTTATGATTATAGTCGTGGTTGTTATAACTCATGGTCGTGGGTGTTATAATCATAGTCGTGGTTGTTATAATCATGGTCGTTTGTTATAATCATAGTAGTGGTTATCATAATCATTATCGTGATTATGATTATAGTCGTGGTTGTTATAATCATGGTCGTGGGTTGTTACTAACTCATGGTCGTGGTTGTTATAATAATGGTCGTGGTTATGATCATAGTTGTGGTTGTTATAATCACTGTCGTGGTTATGATCATAGTTTTGGTTGTTATAATCATGGTCGTGGTTGTTATAATTCGGTCGTGGTTGTTACAACCGGCGGTTGTGGTTGTTATCATCATGGTCGTGGTTGTTATAATAATAGTCGTGGTTCTTATAATCATAGTCGTGGTTGTTATAATCACTGTCGTGGTTATGATCATAGTTGTGGTTGTTATAATCATGGTCGTGGTTGTTATAATCATGGTCGTTGTTACAATCATGGTTGTGGTTGTTATAATCATGGTCGTGGTTGTAATAATAATAGTCGTGGTTGTTATAATCATGGTTGTGGGTGTTATAATCATGGTCGTGGTTGTTATAATCATAGTCGGGGTTGTTATAATCATAGTCGTGGTTGTTATATTCATTGTCGTGGTTATGATTATAGTCGTGGTTGTTATAACTGGTCGTGGTTGTTATAATCATGTTCGTGGCTGTTACAACTGGCGGTCGGGTTATGACTAAGGTCGAGTTGCTGTAATCATGGTCATGGTTATGATCATGGTCGTAGTTGCTATAATCATGGTCGGGTGTTATAAATAGTCGGTTGTTATAATCATAGTCGTAGTTGTTATAATCACTGTCGTGGTTATGATCTTATTCGTGGTTGTTATGATCATGGTCGTGGTTGTTATGATCATTCACGGTTGTTATTATGATGACGGTCGTGATTGTTATAATCATGGTCGTCGTTGTTATAATCATAGTCGTGGTTTTTAAAATCATGGTCGGGTGTTATAATCATAGTCGTGGTTGCTATAATCACTGTCGTGGGTATGATCATATTCCTGTTGTTATGATCATGGTCGGGTTGTTATAATCATGGTCGTGGTTGTTACAATCATGGTCGTGGTTGTTTTAACCATGGTCGGGTTATGATCATGGTCGGTTGTTATAATCATGGTTGTGGGTGTTATAATCCTTGTCGTGGTTATGATCATAGTCGGGTTGTTATAATCATGGTCGGGTGTTATAATCATAGTCGGTTGTTATAATCATGGTCGTGGTTGTTATAATCATAGTAGTGGTTATCATAATCATTATCGTGATTATGATTATAGTCGTGGTTGTTATAATCATGGTCGTGGTTGTTACAATCATGGTCGTGGTTGTTATAATAATGATCGTGGTTATGATCATAGTTGTGGTTGTTATAATCACTGTCGTGGTTATGATCATAGTTGTGGTTGTTATAATCGCGGTCGTGGTTGTTATAATCATGGTCGTGGTTGTTACAATCATGGTTGTGGTTGTTATCATCATGGTCGTGGTTGTTATAATAATAGTCGTGGTTGTTATAATCATAGTCGTGGTTGTTATAATCACTGTCGTGGTTATGATCATAGTTGTGGTTGTTATAATCGTGGTCGTGGTTGTTATAACTGACGGTCGTGATGTTACAATCATGGTTGTGGTTGTTATAATCATGGTGGTGGTTGTAATAATAATAGTCGTGGTTGTTATAATCATGGCTGGTGTTATAATCATGGTCGTGGTTGTTATAATCATAGTCGGGGTTGTTATAATCATAGTCGTGGTTGTTATATCCATTGTCGTGGTGATTATAGTCGGGTTGTTATAATCACGGTCGTGGTTGTTATAATCATGGTCGTGGCTGTTACAATCATGGTCGTGGTTATGATCATGGTCGAAGGCTATAATCATGGTCGTGGTTGTTATAATCATGGTCGTGGTTGTTACAATCATGGTCGTGGTTGTTATAATCATGGTCATGGTTATGATCATGGTCGTAGTTGCTATAATCATGGTCGTGGGTGTTATAAACATAGTCGTGGTTGTTATAATCATAGTCGTAGTTGTTATAATCATCATCGTGGTTATGATCATATTCGTGGTTGTTATGATCATGGTCATGGTTGTTATGATCATTCTCGTGGTTGTTATGATCATGGTCGTGATTGTTATAATCATGGTTGTCGTTGTTATAATCATAGTCGTGGTTTTTATAATCATGGTCGTGGGTGTTATAGTCATAGTCGTGGTTGCTATAATCACTGTCGTGGGTATGATCATATTCCTGGTTGTTATGATCATGGTCGTGGTTGTTATAATCAAGGTCGTGCTTGTTACAATCATGGTTGTGGTTGTTATAATCCATGGTCGTGGTTATGATCATGGTCGTAGTTGTTATAACCATGGTCGTGGGTGTTATAATCCTTGTCGTGGTTATGATCATAGTCGTGGTTGTTATAATCATGGACGGGTGTTATAATCATAGTAGTGGTTGTTATAATCATGTTTGTGGTTGTTATAATCATAGTAGTGGTTATCATAATCATTATCGTGATTATGATTATAGTCGGGTTGTTATAATCATGGCTCGTGGTTGTTACAAATCAGGTCGGTTGTTATAATAATGGTCTTGGTTGTGATCATAGTTGTGGTTGTTATAATCACTGTCGGGTTATGACTGTTAGTTGTGGTTGTTATAATCATGGTCGGTTGTTATAATCATGCCGTGGTTGTTGCAATCATGGTTGTGGTTGTTATAATCATGGTCGGGTTGTTATAATAATAGTCGTGGTTGTTATAATCATAGTCGGTTGTTATAATCACTGTCGGTTATGATCATAGTTGTGGTTGTTATAATCATGGTCAGGTTGTTATAATCATGGTCGTGATTGTTACAACCATGGTTGTGGTTGTTATAACTGGCGGTCGGTTGTAATAATAATAGTCGTGGTTGTTATAATCATGGTTGTGGGTGTTATAATCATGGTCGTGGTTGTTATAATCATAGTCGGGGTTGTTATAATCATAGTCGTGGTTATTATATTCATTGTCGTCGTTATGATCATAGTCGTGGTTGTTACAATCATGATCGTGTTTGTTATAATCATGGTCGCGGGTTGTTATAATCATAGTCGGGGTTGTTATAATCATAGTCGTGGTTGTTATCAAATAGTATTTGTTATATTCATTATTAAATGATTTATATGATTATAGTCGTGGATTTGATTATAATCATGGTCATTAAATTTTATTTACATAATCATGGTCGTGGCTTTCTTACAATCCTTGAATTAAACAGTTATGATCATGGTCGTAGTTGCTATAATCATAGTCGTGGTTATTATAATCATGGACTACGTGGTTATTTCAATCATAGTGCAAGTGGTTATTATAATCTGTAGATGTAGATTTTTATGATCATGTTAAGTTGCTATAATCACTTAGTCGTGGGTGTTATAAACATAGTCATTGGTTGTTCAATCACTTGATGCGTAGTTGTTATAATCACTTTGTCGTGGTTATGATCATATTCCGTGGTTGTAAGATCCTGGTCTTGGATCCATTCTCGTAGGATTTGTTATGATCATGGTCAGCGTTATTATAATCATGATTAAATTAGTTGTTATAATCATAAATTACATTCTGGTTTGCTATAATCACTGTGGAGTAGGTATGATCATATTCACCAAGTTGTTATGATGAGTCATGGTCGTGGTTTGTCTATAAATCGCATAATTAAGTGGCATTTGCAATCTCATGGTTGAAAGTTATTTATAATCCATGGTAAGTGGTTATGAGTCATAATTGGTAGTTGTTATAACCATGATTCGTGGATATTTCGTCTTGTAGGTAGTTGCCAGTCCTGCAAATGATGATTTGTTATAATCATGGACGTGAATTATTTTCAATCCCACTTAAGCTAGTGGTTTGTTATAATCTTGTTGGTCGTGGTTGTTATAATCATAGTAGTGGTTATCATAATCATTCGTGATTATGATTATAGTCAAATGGTTGTTATAATCATGGTGCGTGGTTGTTGCAATCGGGGTCGTGGTTGTTATAATAATGGTCTTGGTTATGATCCTTAGTTATTGGCTGTTATAATCACTGTCGTGGTTATGATCATAGTTATTAGTTGTTATAATCGCCAATTCGTGGTTGTTATAATCATAGTCGTAGTTTATTTACAATCATGGTTATGGTTATTATAATCATGGTCGTAGTTTGTTATATTAATGGTCGTGGTTATTTATAATCCACAGTCATGGATTTATTTATAATCACTACTTCGTGCATTTATGATCATAGTTGTGGTTGTTATAATCATGGTCATTAGTTGTTATAATCGGTCGTAATTGTACCAATCATGATTCTCGTAATTTGTTATAATCATGATTAAGTAGTTGTATTAATAATAGTCGTCAATTTGTTATAATCGTAGTTTGTAGATTGTTATAATCATGGTCGTGGTTGTTATAATCATAGTCAGGGGTTGTTATAATCATGGTCGTGGTTTAATTTATATTCACATTGTCGTCATTACCAATTCACCAGTAGGTGGTTTATTTACAATCCTTGATCGTGTTTGTATAATCATGGTCGTGGCGTTTATGATCATAGTCGTAGTTGTTATAACCACTGATTAAGTGATTTGTTATAATATGGTACGTAGTTTATTTAAATCATAATCCGTGGTTGTTATAATCATGGTCGTGGTTATGATCATGGTCATAGTTGTTATAATCATAATTGGTAGATTATTTATAATCATAGTGGTAGTTGTTATAATCATAGTCGTGGTTGTTATAATCATGGTTGTGGGTGTTATAATCATGGTCG